>NW_010290552.1:6339-20072 GCF_000700745.2 Antrostomus carolinensis | reverse complement strand
CCTTCCAATACCTAACATTCTGTGATTCTGTAATTCCTTATTTTCTGTGACCCCACAGTAAATCCTGGCCAGTCTATGTGGACATGTGCATCTTAGTGCTAATAAGTACGTGGGGACAAAAAAAATATTTTTCCCTCCCTATATGGTCTTGTCTTTGGCTTTGCTGCTATTTGTACACAGCTTAAAATAAAAGAGGTTATCCATCCTCACTGTTACCAAAGACAATATTACTCCTCTGATAGTTCTGACTCCTTCCAGCTAGCGATTACAAACAAAACAATGACCTATGCGCTGAAATTAGATGTGTTATCAGGAGCAACAGAAAGAAGAAATTAGCTAAAACCTGTTTTTACTACAAAGGCATAAAAATCCAGTGCATTTTTAAGGTAGAGATTTCATGTCAGCCAGAAAAGTCAGGTAATGCTAGTGTATTCTGCATGCACCTCTGTGATGATCACAGCTATTAAACAGATCAATTTATTCACTCAGTTCCCAAACAACACTGACAAGGGTCTGACCAAAAAAACCCACCAAAACCCACAAAACAAAACCCTCACCACACATGGTGGTTAATAATCTCTAGTCTAAACCAGACAGCACAACTATCTCTACGCTGTTTTCAACTGACTAGCTGTCTGAAGGCTTAAACCACACTTGTAGGCTTAGATGAAAATGCTGCTATCAATATAAACCAATTTTTTTTAATGACCACACATTTTTAGGTTTTGTTTTTCTTCAAAAGCCTTGTCACATTCTCTGAATAGCCAGGAGAGTGCTGAACAAATGAAGTAAATGTTCAACAATATATTTGCCTTTATTACTCAGTCTGTAAGAATCTCAAATTTGGAAGTGACATCTTATAATAAAAATACAGGGGAACTTCAACTAGAAGCATTATTTTGCATTCTGTTTAGATTTAGCATCACAATTGTTTTCCCTCTAGATAGCTACATATCAAAGGAAGCTCTATTAATTTTTAGTTCTTTACATATTTGGGTTTATGTATGTTGTTCCCCAGCCCAGCGTTGGGGCCAGTCCTGTTTAACACCTTTATCAATGATCTGGACGAGGGGATTGAGTTCACCCTAAGCCAGTTTGCAGATGACACCAAGCTGGGTGGGACCGTTGATCTGCTTGAGGATAGGAAAACTCTACAGAGGGATCTGGACAGGCTGGATCGATGGGCCAAGGCCAATTGTATGAGGTTCAATGAGGCCAAGTGCCCGGTCCTGCACCTGGGTCACAACAACCCCTTGCAATGCTACAGGCTTGGGGAGGAGTGGCTGGAGAGCTGCTCAGCAGAAAAGGACCTGGGGGTATTGGTTGGCAGCTGGCTGAACATGAGTCAACAGAGTGCCCAGGTGGCCAAGAAGGCCAACGGCATCCTGGCCTGGATCAGCAATAGAGTGGCCAGTAGGACCAGGGCAGTGATAGTGTCCCTGTATCTGGCACTGGTGAGGCAGCACCTCGAGTGCTGGGTTCAGTTTTGAGCCCCTCACTCCAAGGACATGGAGGTGCTGGAGCATGTCCAGAGAAGGGCAATGGAGCTGGGGAAGGGTCTGGAGCACAAGTGTGCTGAGTTCCCGGCTGAGGGAACTGGGGTTGTTGAGCCTGGAGAAAAGGAGGCTGAGGGGAGACCTTCTGGCTCTGCAACTCCCTGAAAGGAGGGTGTAGAGAGGTGGGGAGTGGGTCTGTTCAACCAAGGACCAAGTGACAGGACAAGAGGAAATGGCCTCAAGTTGTGCCCAGGGCAGTTGAGATTGGATATGAGGAAGAATTTCTTTGCTGAAAGGGTTCTCAGGCATTGGAAGGGGTTGCCCAGGGCAGTGGTGGAGTCCCCATCCATGGAGGGATTTAAAAGATGTGTAGATGTGGTGCTTTGGGGCATGGTTTAGTGGGAACAGTGGTGTTGGGTTTATGGTTGGACTTGATGATCTTAGAGGTCTTCTCCAACCTTTATGATTCTATGATTCTATTTGTTTTTATATATACACATTATATACCTATATGTTTTTATACATAAAACCAATATATATTTACTATATTTCATGTTTGGTTTATAAATGTATTTGTTATCTTACATTTTCACTGGTATCAGTGCTTTATGCTGCTTTAACATCTTAAACTTCTTATTTCTCTCGACAGTTAATCCAGATTCACAGCTTTTCTGCATACAATGTTTGCAAAGCACACACACAATTTACCAGTTTTACTGGTAAATCTGGAATCAAACTGATTAACTGGAAGTGAATTACTTTATATTGTCTTAAAACTGTAATGCAATAATAGACATCGGAAAAAGAATTTCAGTCAAGAAAATGTGTTAACTGGAAGAGAAAAGCTAACTTCAGCCAGTTCTGCATTATAAAAAATTTTACTGGTACTCTTTATAAAAGAGTTAGGAGATTTCTTGAGATTACATGTATGTTAGGAGATTTCTTGAGATTACAATCCTCAGTTCTTCACTGAAACACGTTGTTTATTTCAAAGGTTCAAATAGTGGGTAAGATAGTTGTAAAATTACACAAAGAGTCCAAGAAAGAGAAGTACTAACCTTTTTAGAGCACATTCCAACTCGTTCTTTTCATTGTCTGCTTCCTGGAGCTGTGAGAAAATTCTGACCAAGAACTCTTCAAAATTGGAAAGTAAATGAGGTTCATCTTTTCTGAGCTGCAACCAAAGTTGCTTCACATCACTTTCACTGAAAAAAGAGATCATAAAGGATTCGTTAAGAGAGAATATTTCTCAGGCTGCAATAAATGTTCACAACATCCTAGTGGATGGGGGCTTTAGGGCATTACTAGTCAGAACACAAGGCTGATTAAAAACAAGGTCTACTTAGGTGGCACTCTATTTGAAAAGGAAGAGGTAGGTGGGAAATTAAGTAAATTGCATTTATTAAAAAAAAAAATGCAACATGCAGTTTGGCTATGCACGACTGCAGAATCACAGGAACTGCTTGTTTAGTGGGTGTCTTGCCAGACACTTCATCTGAACAGGAATGGGTGAGAAAGCAGACAGATGAGATACACTGTGATGGGAGACCTTCTTGCTCTCTACAACTCCCTGAAAGGAGGTTGCAGTGAGGTGGGTGTCAGTACCTTCTCCCAAGTCACAAGTGATAGGACAAGAGGAAATGGCCTCAAGGTGCACCAGAGGAGGTTTAATTGGATATTAGGAAGACTTTCTTCACTGGAAGTGTCATGCATTGAAACAGGCTTCCCTTGACTTCAACGCCAGGTTGAGTCACCATGCCTGGCAGATGTAGACGTGGTGCTTAGGGACATAGTTTACTGGTGGACTTGGCAGTGCCAAGTTAATAGTAGGACTCAATGATTTTAAAGGTCTTTTTCAACCAAAATAATTCAATGATGCTATGATCCTGTCACTTCTATTAGAAGTAAAGAAGTTCCCATGAACCTAGTGGGGAGGAGATAGTGGGAATCAAAACCACTTCCTCATGAGAAATGAATGAGACTCAGTCTCCTAAGTTACTTAGAAAAGTTAACAAATTTCATTTGTACTGTCTCCTTTCATTTTCAACCCATTTTATTTCCACAGTGGGACTGCTACAAAAATCAGAACACAACACCTTGAAAATTTGTATTTAAAGATTTACCAAGCAAATGTTTTGTTGCCCAATCTGTTCAGCAGATAATGGAAAAAACACATTTTACTGTAAATGATAATGAGGTTTATAATACTTTGCCAAAACTCTCCTGAACAACTTCTTTTGTTTGTTTCTTCCCAACTCACTCTCTTCCATGCGCATTGTAAGCCAGAACCTAGCCAGCAAAGTGCTGTATTTAAAGGACAAAATGAGGATAAGGATAGAAAAAGTGGATGGTAAAAATCTCTTCATAATGAAACCCTTTCAGGATGACTGACAATCAGCTCTTTCCTGTAACAGGCAGTCAGGTAAAGAGAAGCACTAATGAGCACTTCTATTTCACAGTAAGGATCACTGATGTATTTCCTAAACATTCCTACTATCTGTCCTGAGTGTCTCCCATTTTTGCCACATGCTTCTTTTAACCTAGAACATTCATTGTGACTGACCAATGAATGTCAGGCCAACACACAAGAAGCTCTTAGAGCAGTTTTTTTCCATTCCAGATTGAGTCATCCTTGTCCTGGAAGAGGCAATCACAATACAAAATTATGTATGGAGGGCAGAAAAAGTAGAAAAAGGGGAGAAAACCTTCTTTCTTATGGTTAACTAGTGCACTTTAAACAAAGCCCTTGCCAAAAAAGCAGTCATCGTGCATTGTCTGATTGAAAATATGTGGCAACTGTGCATTAGATGCTAGTAATTATGTTCAAAACCCATGGTACATAAGCAGGTTAATGGTATAGCTTTCATGTGGCACAAACACGATTCATATGCTTGTAGTACAATAGCTTTGCTCTTGGAAATTTTTGTGGAATAGTATTTTATCATCTCTGAAAACCAAGAAAATTATTTTTAAGGAATCAAGGCTGAGAAGCCTTGGTTCTCGTCATTCATCTTGGATTCCATTAAAATCAAACCCAGAGCTGAATCATGAAAGATCATGCAATCTATTACTATTGCTGCAAAGACTCACTCATCCAAAACCTTTTTAGCTCCAAGCCGATCCATCAGATTTGAGAACTGGAATTCTTCATCCTCGTCATCACTTATTGTCTCTTTGCATTTAAGTGGGCAGGCTGTTTCACCTTCTGATTGTTGCATTACCTCATTATTCAAAGCAATCTGCCCTAAAAGAAACTGACCTAAGAATTAGAAATTACACATGTTAATATCTTCATAACTTACTATAAAAAGCAACATAGTTGAAGAACAACATACTAAAGATCAAATTTCAGGGTAAATTTAATTTGTGAGGGAAGCACCTACACTTGTTGACAAGAAAAGTCACAAATAGTGAAACAGCAAAAGCATGAGGCACGGCAAGAGGATCCCGGAATTCTGTGCTTGACTTCATCCCCAGTTTAATGTCTAACCTTCAATAAATCACTCATCTCAAAATTCACAAACATATTGCAAAAATTCAGACCTTCATAAACAAAAGACATAAATTAGAGCAACAAGCACTTTATAAATGTTGTGGCCTTATTTCTTGATATGCTTAAACAAAAGTTAGGAATCTAAAATAACCACAGCATTGCTACTGATAAAAAGTACCTCCTATTTTAACATTCGTTTTAGTGCATGACCTATGGCACATCTCAAATTCCTGTATAAATTGCATATAGAAAGGCACATTTTACTAACACTTATTTCCCTCCATTTGACTCACATGCATTTTAATTCCTCTAAAATTGACCCGTACAGCAGTTTCTTTCATCTGTTTGGTATATTTCTGTTAATAACAAAAAGACTGGATCATGGACATGCGGTGGAATGGCTCCCATGACCAGAGTGTTGCAATGGAAAGACACAGGCTCTTTAGGAAGGACAGGAAGGGAGGACCAGGAGGAGGAGCTGTCCTTTACTGTGAGAGAGCAGCTGGAACGCATGGAGTTCTGTGTGGGGATAGAAGACAAGCTGATGGAGAGCTTATGAGTTAGGATTAAAGAAAGGACTGGCAAAGGGGACAGTACAGTGGATGTCTGCTATAGGCCACCCAACCAGGAAAAACAAATGGATGAGACCTCCTACAGACAAACAGGAACAGCCTCAAGTTCACAGGCCCTGGTACTAATGGGGGACTTCAAGCTCTCTGATATCTGTTGGAGGGACAATGCAGCAGGACATAAGCAAGCCAGGGGGGTTGATAACTTCCTCCTCAAAGTGATAGAGGAGCCAATGAGGAGAGGTGCTCTGCTGGACCTCATACCTACTGACAAGGATGGTCTTGTTAGGGGTGTGCAAGTCAAAAGAAAGCCTTGGCTGCAGTGACCATGAAATGGTGCAGTTCAGGAGTTGGAGGGCAGTGAGGTGGGTGAAAAGCAAGCTCATAACCCTGGACTTCAGGAGAGAAGACTTTGGCCTCTTCAAATATCTGCTTGGAAGGGTCCTTTGGGACAAGGCCCTACAGGGAAGAGGTGCCAAAGAAAGCAGGTTAATATTCAAGGATCACGTCCTCCAAGCTCAAGAGAGCTCCATCCCAGTGAATAAGAAGCGAGGCAAAAATGCCAGGAGACCTGCATGGATGAACAAGGAGTTCCTGGCCAAAATCAAACAGAAAAAGAAAGAACACAGAGGGTGGAAGCAAGGACGGGTAACCTGGGTGAATACAGAAACATTGTCTGGGATTCAAGTAAATCAATGAACAGATGAAGCTTGAAACTATCTTCAAAAGTGCAAAACTATCTAAACTTGTATCTCAAAGTGGGAAGGTGTGGAGGGGACATGTAGGTACTGTAGGATATGACTGTGTCTGACTGTATCTGACCTGACTTCAGATCTAACTGTATCAATATTGACCTCAAAAAAGAGGTTAGCTGAGATCCTACAATGAATACAATGACCAAAAGAAGAAAGCTACAACTTGGGAGATAAAAAGGGTATATATATATGTGTATATATATAGACAAGAGAGCCCAAAATACTCAGATGTGCAAAGTATACTAAAACAAACAGCTACAGGCTTTTTAGCTACGTCCACAAAAAGAAGGAAGCAAGAAGTACAGTAGTTGTACAGTGAGGATGCAGAAGCAAAATTGCCACAGGAATAATCAATGCATTTATGCTGAACTGCAGAAGACCAGATACATTCCATCAAATCCAAAACGTGCCAGCTATTTTATCTGAACACCTGCAAGTCCGAAATTTTAACGACTCTAGGCAATTGTGATTTTCTCCAGAGGATCTTTGGTTATATTCTAAATTCTAGTACAGAAGTTACCATAGACCCAAGGAAACAGAATAGTGGTGTTATTTCCTGGTTTTATCAACTCCAGCTTGCATTTTTTCTCATAGCACCCAGTAGAGTGTGTTGACAACAGAGACAAGTGAATATGTTGCAAAGAGAGGTTACAGTAAATTTCAGATTTCGCACCATTTAGATATAGGAATGGGATTCTCCCATATTAATGGGTGCAGCACAAGTGTTATCCAGACACTGCTCTGCTTTCTCCATTCTCAAGTTTTCTAAAGCAGCCTTTATCTAGTAGCTTCTGCTTCTACTAGGAACATCAACACCATCACCTACCCAAACACACATTTAACTTCACTACCAGTTGAACCTGTGAACAGGAAAGCAGCAGCCACATCCACCTGGATCTCTGGACTGGGCTCCAGCAGTTGGGCAGGAGGAATCCCCAGGCTTTGGAGCTGCTGGAGATGGCAGTCACTTACAATTTCCCTTGACAGAAAAAATGTTGGTTTTGCAGGGACTATTTATGAAAATAATCTTAATTTAACTATGAAATATGTATACTTATGAAAAATAAAGCAGTAATACATTATTTCAGTTTTAAATAACACCAACTTGCAGATTAGAGGATCCTCTTTATTAAAATACTTGATCTAGCTCTAAAAATGGGAGAAGTGGGACATGAAAGAATTAAAATTTCAAATTATTGAGATTTGCAAATAAAAATGAAGGTCTTACTTGCTGGGCCTATACATAGTATTTAAATGGAGATTTAATGTTACAATCCACACCTAGCAGAGATTCTGTTTTCTAGAGAAAATGCTTAAACCTGATGCTTATAGTCAACAGAGCTAAAATTTAAGTACAAAACTAATTCAGCATAAACAACCAAACACAGCCTCACTAGCACTGTCATCTTATCTGGAACTTCACAGCTGGGGAGAAAACAATCCTTTCATAAACATTACGAAATGCAAAGCAGGTAGTTACAAAGAACTGATCAACTCCCATCATGCAGTAATTATAATCGCCTCACCCTGTTTTATTTTGAAATAACATCACTTGAAGAATTAATTTGTTTAGAAAGCATTCTCACAGTGGTAAGGACAGTGGTATTAACACATTTTCAACATTGCCTTACATTAATCTTTGAGGTAATCTTAATTATGTCTCAGGTTTTATGACCTGATATGAAATAAAAACAGAAGATTTTTTTTCCTCCCAAGGGATATTTTCCAAAATTTGTTCATAGATCTACACCACAGCTTAAAACAGGTGTAATCCAGATGGTTACATCATATGTCTCATACTGTGTTACAGGCTTCCCATCTTACACAGGAGAGAAAGACCCTGGAGCTCTTTGTCTATTCATAGATTTCATTTGACCACTTCTTCATCCATCACATGTATCTGCTGTATCTGGGGAACAGTCTGGCTCCCTGTGCGCATTGTTAAGTGTACTGTTAAGATAAAATGCTTTTTTATCGATGTGGAGAGTATAGAATATGAATAAAGCTCTATACAGGAGGCAGGCTCTCCAAACTCACTGAATCCTGCGGTGAACTCCTTTAGGGTAAGTGAGCCATTGCCATCAGCGTCCAATGTGACAAAAACTTTTTCAAGCTCTTCCAGGCTAAGAGGTAACTCAGGGTGCAGCCTCTGAAATGATAAAACATGCAGCAACTTTACCCAGTACTACAGGATAAGAGGAAGACTAGATTCTACAGAGCATCCATAATCCAGCAGGATAGGTCCTTTTTTTTCCTGGAGTGAAAATTCAAATACATCACAGAGTAAAACAACATCACCTGAGGGAGATTTGTTTTGATGACTTCATTATTTGCCTTTATGAATCCTTTATGACAAAGCAGTGAGAAGGGCCTCCTTGTGATACAGATTCTAATCATACAGGGAAGAGGTAGAATTTGAGGTGGAGTCTCAGCATCCTGGTGAAATGGCCTGATGATCTCGGTGAAATGCCTTGATTATCATGCAGCTGGATAAACTTGCCAGCAGAAGTGTACACCTAGTTCCTTCCATGTAATGTGGTCAAGCAAGAGACTCTCTGAACAGAAACATTATAGAGGGTATACTGTCCTAATTAAAACTGCTTTAAAATGTGTAAATACATTTTTAAAAAGTAAGAAAGCTGCATGGTCCAAGGACTAAACCTGCTACTCCTGTAACGAGTTAAAGAGGAAATGGCCTCAAGTTGCACCAGGGGAGGTTTAGATTGGATCTAAGGAAAAACTTCTTCACCGAAAGGGCAGTCAAGCACTGGAACAGGCTGCCCAGGGAGGTGGTGGAGTCACCTTCCCTGGTGAGATTTAACAGCCGGGCAGACGAGGTGCTCAGGGACATGGTTTAGAGGTGAAATTGGTTGTGTTGGGTTTATGGTTGGACTGGATGATCTTAAAGGTCTTTTCCAACCACTGCGATTCTGTGATTCTGTGAAATGTAGTTCATGACTGTCTGCTTCTGAAATGCAGCATGTTTACACCAGAAAAGACAAAATTTCATGAAACCAGCTGCACAAAATCACTTATTTTTTTCCTGAGAATCTAAAGGGAGGCATAAAAGGAAAAAACAATTCTTTAAACTTGGCCCTAATAGTTTTACTGTAATTCTTTTAACAGCATAGACAGAATCTCAGAAATAGGAGGAAACCAGAGTGGCAAACAACTACAATAGCAAGGATTTCCCCTGGGAGACAGCACAAGGGAGAGTAAAATCTTTCCTCAGCTAGGGAAGCAATACAAATACACACTGGTGAAGTCCTCTGCTTTATTAGTCAGTATTTTAATCCCTTCCCTGAACTCAATAGACAATAGGTCCCTGAACTACACAGTAGGTATATAGAAGATATTAAAATTGCATGCTAATAGGTTCATAAAGTTCATCGGAACAAAAGTGCTAATCTGTTCCACTGTAGGGAAGGGACTTAGGGCCAAAGAAAGTCTTTCTTACAATCCAAGAGGAATACAAACCACTATTCAATGCACCAGGCCGTATAGCCAAGGTAAGAATTGGCTGAGTGTAACCAGGACTTCCATGGCTGCAACGAAGGGTTTAGGGTTGTCCTGGTTTTGCTGGGATAGAGTTAATTTTCTTCTCAGTAGCTAGAATAGCTGTGGTTTAGTTTCAGTGTGGCATTTGTTACGAGAAGGATGTTGATAAATACTAATGTTATTAGTTGCTGCTGGAGCTCAAGGCCATCGTGTTTGGCTGGTTCACAGCTGCATTAGGACTGGGATGGAGAAGCATAGTCATTAGCAAAATCCAGAACTGGCATTTGGATGTGCCAATGAAATATTTCATATCATATCACATCATGTCAGTATATTAACCAGGGTTGACTGGAAATCAGAGGTATTCTCTTGGGGATCGCTCAGGCTCTCACTCTTCTAGGATTGTGGTTTGTGTTTGGGACTGTCTCTGCTCCAGGATCACTGGCTGGGACAGGCTGGGCATTGTTCGGTGGGTGGTGAGTAACTGCACTGGGCATCACTCATTTGTATATTCTGTTATTACTGTTATTATTATTTTATTGTAATTAGTAAACTGTCCTTATCTCAACCCGTGAGTGTCTTTGCCCTTTTCCTTCCAGTTCTCTCCCCTGCTCTCTGGAGGGGGGGAGAGTGAGAGAGCGACTGGGTTTGGCTGCAGCCAAAAGGGTGAAACCACCTCAAGGGTATACATTATAAACCTGCATGAGTTGAAGAAAAGAACAATAAAAGAAATTTCCACGTGACCTCAAGAAGAGAAATCAACAGAGCTCCTAAAGCACAGAACTATCTGGAATAGTCCTGAAGGGATTTCTGAGCAGGATTAATTGTGCATTGCTGCTTGCTTCCAAAAAACTAGGAAAACTTGTACATTCAGCAACACACCTGATTTACTACCAGTTTCTCACCTAAACACACTCATATTCCCAAAACTTTAGATTTTAATCTCTTAGATCTAAAGGGAAACTTCAAAATTGGTTTCTCTTGTAAATTTTTTACAGCCAAATTACTCTCTGTACACTCAGAAAAACAGAAACTGTCCTCCTACTGCCAGGTCT
Organism: Antrostomus carolinensis; assembly: GCF_000700745.2. Classification (NCBI taxonomy): domain Eukaryota; kingdom Metazoa; phylum Chordata; class Aves; order Caprimulgiformes; family Caprimulgidae; genus Antrostomus; species Antrostomus carolinensis. The sequence continues at coordinate 9,206 of NW_010290552.1, read as the reverse complement.
TTGGGACGTGCTGAAGGAGTGCTTCTGGAGAGCTAGCTGACCTCTTCTGGCCATGTTGTAAACACAGACCCACCTGCCATTCCATTCCAGCTTGTGGGTCTTGCTGCAAACTTAACTGATAAATATATGCTTCTCCAACTACAACCAATGTACCAATATTTTGCTTCATTAAATTTTTGGAGGATAATTTACTGACTGTGATGAACGGGGGCCACACTTACCATTGTTACTAAGATTAAGTCAATGTTTTCCCAAACTCCTGTTTTTATTATTCAATAAAAATTTTAAGGTGTTTTTGGGGGGTTTTGGGGGGTTTTTTTTCAGGAAAACAAAAGGTATTGTTGGTCTCATAGGTGTGTTTTTGTTTATTTGTTCATTTTGGGCTTACTGTAAAAATAAACAGATTCTTTCAATATGAGGCTCTTAAAATTAGAAGAAAGAAAGAAAGAAAGAAAGAAAGAAAGAAAGAAAGAAAGAAAGAAAGAAAGAAAGAAAGAAAGAAAGAAAGAAAGAAAGAAAGAAAACATATCCAAAGTTACCACTGGAGCTTGAAGAGAAATTATCTCCATTGTCATCCAACATGCTCTATACTTCCATGATGTTTATGCTTACTTACCTGAAAATACCAAGCTTTTACTCTGCTAAATAAAAATATAGAAGTCAAATAGCTAAGAGCAAGATCTAAACCCAGTTCCACTAGAAGCATGAAACCAAACCATTTAGAAACACTAATTCTCATTATTCATGAGAACCTCAAGGCCCACAGTGCAGAGCTGTGTTTTCAAGTCTCAAGTAGAATTTGCTTTCTTGAAACTTCAGAAAACATCTTCTTTGTTTCAAAGTTGAGCACATTTGATATTTTGAAATTGAATGAAAAATTGCAAACAATCGGTATTAACATAATCTCAAAATAAATAGCATGATATAATCAGGGAGGAGTAAATATTTTGTATAATGAATATATTCTAGACACATCAGAAAACTTTGTTTGAAAGATCTATTCCACTGAAGTTAAGTGGATTTTAGATACACAGTACTTTTAAATACTCAGCACTCTCTATTGAAAATCATGCCTCATATCACATGACTAAAGATTAAAAAGCCAGGTTCTGCACTTGGGTCACAACACCCCCCGGCAGCGCGACAGGCTTGGGGAGGAGTGGGGGGAGAGCTGCTGGGCAGAGAGGGACCTGGGGGTGTTGGCTGGCAGCTGGCTGAACATGATTCAACAGAGTGCCCAGGTGGCCAAGAAGGCTAACAGCATCCTGGCCTGGATCAGCAATAGAGTGGCCAGTAGGACCAGGGAAGTTCTCTTCCCCCTGCACTGGGCACTGGTGAGGCTGCAGCTCAAGTGCTGGGTTCAGTGTTGGGCCCCTGACTCCAAGAAGGACATGGAGGTGCTGGAGCGTGTCCAGAGAAGGGCAATGGAGATGGGGGAGGATCTGGACCACAAGTGTGACGAGTTCCTGGCTGAGGGAACTGGGGCTGTTGAGCCTGGAGAAAAGGAGGCTGAGGGGAGACCTTCTGGCTCTCTCCAGCTCCCTGAAAGGAGGGGGTAGAGAGGTGGGGGGGGGTCTGTTCAACCAAGGAACAAGGGACAGGACAAGAGGCAATGGCCTCAATTTGTGCCCGGGGCAGTTGAGATGGGATGTGAGGAAGAATTTCTTTGCTGAAAGGGTTCTGAGGCATTGGAAGGGGTTGCCCAGGGCAGTGGTGGAGGCCCCATCCCTGGAGGGATTGAAGAGTTGTGTAGACACAGTGCTGAGGGACATGGGTTAGTCGGGGACTTGTCAGTGTTGGTTTAATGATTGGACTCGATGATCTTAAACGTGTTCTCCAATCGAGACAATTCTGTGTGATTCTGTGTAATGTTAGTATCTTGTATTTGAAGCAACGCTTCATTAATGGTAATCAATACCGAAGTAACAAACAGCAGTCTGCAAAAGTGATCAACAGCTGGTACCTTTTAAGCAAAAATATTATTTACTTTATTGATTTATGTCTTTGCTATAGGGAGTGAACATCATGAAAAGTGCAATCAAAATCAGCCATACTGATTTCAAACTCATGTTTGCAATACAGGGATCCTAGTTAACTAGTCACTCAAATCAAGTATATTGAGTAAATGTAACAGTATATGTCATGTCCAATATACATTTGTTCAGTAGGAATCATCATAATTTTGTATATTAATAAAATGATGGGTATCAAATCCATTAGAAAACATTGTAGATTATTGTCACTGTGTCCAGATAAATCTCCATTAATCCACTACTGAATTACAAGGAAGATGGGACAATAAGAAAGCTGTCACTGGCTTCAAAGAATCGGAGTTTCTAAATTGCTGAAATTTAGAATGTAAAGACTTTAGTTTATAATTTTTGTTTATTATCACCAAATTACTTTCAAGTCAAATGGAGGAGATGGGTCTCACCCCAATTTTTTGTCAATGCATTGATTTCAGGTGAATAACTCTTGATTTACTAAAGTGTTGAGTGGAATAAGAGTAAGTGTCTTCAAGAGGTCTGTATTTGTAATATTATCTTTAATTGGATAAGCAGGAAATAAAAGTAAATAAAAAGAAACATCTTCAAGTGTTCTGAACACCCGTATTTAAATGAACCAGAAAGTTATGCACATGCTGAAGTTGTCAGATATGGTAAACAAATACTCACGATTAAATAGGAGAAATCTATTTTATCAGTTCTTTGCAACCCTTTTTCTACTACAACTTTTGCAACATCTGGTTTAGAACCTGAAGTATACATTTATCGTCACTCTAAGCATAACACCTAGAATCACAGAGAAACAAATCACAGAATCATGAAACCACAAAACGGTGAGGGTTGGAAGGGATCTCAGGAGAC
>NW_010290552.1:0-5995 GCF_000700745.2 Antrostomus carolinensis | reverse complement strand
TACAGGAGATGCTCCAGGCCCCTCACCATCATTTTTGTGGCCCTAAGTGTCTTTATGTTCCTTGCAAAAGCAAATATTAATACTTCCTATATTCACATACATACAGATATATATATATATATACGTGGGTCTACGTAGGTGAAAATATATGCTGTTCAGTTTTATGAAAGACAATAAAATTATAATCTGTTAAATTCTCTATTAGCCTAGATTTACCAAAATTACCACTATCAACATATTTGTTTGTGCTCAGTTACTTCATTGAGATAACGTATATTGGTAAAGCCTACAGCACAGCAAGTATTTGCACTCCCATCTTTTTTTCAACTTTGCAGAAGAAGGTGAACACAAAACTCAGCAAAACACAAGGGCACAGAAAGCTCTTGTGAGTTAGTAATACAAGCAATTTCCTACGAGTTTTTTTTTTTCCAGCACAAGTAGTTAGAAGTGTTTCACTTGCATTTTCCTATATGCAGACACATCTTTGTTTCTAAGGGCATGGAAGGTTTCTAGATTTTATATTAGATGCTTCTGTTGGTAGTAGTTTGCACTGAATTTATTTTGCTACTGCTCCCCAATTCTATTTCATCCATAAGTGCTGAAGTAGAAATGGTTTAACACAATGAAATCATGTTTTGCGTGTCAAGCATGAGTACATTCTTATTTTCTGCCACACACTGGTTCAAATCATCTTATCATTTCTGCAATATGCACCCAATCCCATTTTCAAAAGATTTTGTTAAATAATTGCTTTTTTCCATCAACATTTTCAGCAAAAACTCATTTTGGCCCCTCAAACAATTTAAGAACAATTTGTTAAGATTATTGTGAACACTGAACAATGCTAAAATACTCTTCTTCTATACTTCCTACATATATATGTGATCCAGCTGAGAGTTCACCATTGTCTGGCAGGTGAAACCAAAGTGAAAGACTTTATTTAGACAATTTTGCTGTAAAAACAGAAGGATAAAATTGGTGGGCTGAATCCACTTGCAATAGTGTGGCAAATTGCAAAGCAACGACTTTACTGGAGTTTCAACAGCAAGAATGGAATCAAATTCCTGAGGCATTTCTTTAAACTTCACTTACTTTGATTTTCCACTTTTTTGTTGTTTTGTCTCTGGAAACGAATGCAAACATTCTGTAAGACTTCAGAGAGATTATTTTAAATCCTACATATCTCTTTAAAGTTATCAGGAGGGTTTTACAATTTTTAACTCTAAATTAAGCAGTTTCAATGCATTAAGGGAATCAGGAGCTTCTCTCACTGGGCATTTCACATAGCCAGTTTTGTTTTACCTTCATGTCTTGACGAGTGATGAAGCCTTTGCTTTCCAGATCACAAATCTGAAAGAACTCATGTGCTTTTTCCAAAACAGTTAGTCCTGGGTCTTGTTTTGCAGTCCTGCTCCTCTCTGCATCTCTTGGTGGCACGGAACTCGCAGAGTCTCCTTGTATTCTGTCCATTGTCACAATTTCAGCACAGGAATACTTTGGGATGCTGCTGTCCCATTTACTCACAAATTCTGATCTGAAACCTGTGCATGGAAAGGAAGGAAAAGAACAAATCAGATCCTCTTAATGATGCCTTCCACAATCTCTTACCAACCATTTCTTTAATTAGGCAGTGAAGCTTCAAAGAAGAAAAAGCTTTTTAAAAATGCCGACCCTTTATGGCCTGCACTAAAGACACTGCAAATGGGACGATGAATGAGGAGGGGGGAGTCTGTGAGATGCAGAAGACAAAACTAGCTCTGAAAAGGAATCTCAAAGCAAAATCAGGCAGATTAAGAAGAAATACAATCAATGAACGGGAACGAGAAAACATACAAGTAAATGAAAAAATAATTTAAAGTCACTACAAGTATTCACACCACATATCACAATTTGCATCCAGTGCTCCAGAGTCCGGAATTCAGCGTACATGTCTTGGCATTGCATGGATGTGAAGGCAGAACCTCAGGAACAAAGAACTTTGTTTACTCAGCTTCTTACGGAGAAAAGGCTCTGATCCCACCAACAGAGTAACTGGGCCAGAGTCTGCTGAAGTTCAAACCTGACAATGCTTTATACCTCTTTAAACACACCATCTTCCAAGCACTTCTTAGATTTACAGTTTGTCACATTTGCAGCTTGCACTGGCTTTCTGTGACAAAGGTGACTTTTCCTATAGCTATGGGCCAGGCTGTTGGGACTTCTCACGTTGCACATAAGTATAATATGACTGTGAACAGGCCTTTGACTTCAAACCAAACCAGGACATTGACAAGCAAATCACCCACCTCTTCTGAAACCACGTAGAAAAAATCTGCAAACATAGATCTTCCTCACTCTGTTTTGCAACACCGATCGTCCCAGGACTGTTACAGAATCACAGAATGGTGAGGGTTGGAAGGGACCTCAGGAGATCATCCAGTCCAACCCCCCTGCCAAAGCAGTTTCCCTACCCCAGGTTGCACAGGAAAGTGCCCAGCTGGGTTTGAACATCTCCAGAGATGGAGACTCCACACCCTCTCTGGGCAGCCTGTCCCAGGGCTCTGGCACCCTCACAGTAAAGAAGTTTTGCCTCATGTTTCAGTGAAACCTCCTGTGTTCCAGTTTGTGCCCATTGCCCTTTGTCCTATCACTGGCAACCACTGAAAAGAGTCTGGCCCCATCCTCTTGACACCCACCCTTTAGATATTTATAAATAATTGACTGTTATTCAAATACTCTCCAAAGCTGAAATAGTTTTGGCTTAATGACTGAAGAACTTGGCTGTCAAAATCCTTCCTAAAGCAGAGTTACAAGCAGCAGAAGAAAAAACATCCTGAGAGAAGGCAAAGGATGGCTACACCAAATACCATCCCGCTTTAGGAAACTCCTCCTCAGAATGGCTCTTACTGAAATTTTAACATACAGCAGTCAGGGCTGCTTTACCAATCCCGATACCTTGTACTGGAACCAAGCTGTTCCACACCGCATGCGGGTGGTGGGCACCCGGCGCTGCCACAGTGGGTGAGCCCTCATGGAAGGTTGTTAGAGCACCCGTGCCAGCAGGCCCTGGAAAATTAAGAAGGCTAGGGAATGCTGTCATAGGGAATGTAGATCAGACCTAGCAAGAGGCATTTAGTTCTTACAGCTGCCTGAACAGCTGTACTCTTTTTCCTACAAGGAAAATTTCTAGCTCAGAAAGTCTGACCAACCATCAATAGGTGGGAAATACACAAAGGAAAACATCACTCCATAACTACCCTGTTTCTTGATCCCTTCCCTGATGTTTCCAATATTAGTCTCAAAAACAGTACAGGAGCTAGATGAATCTCTGCTCTGACCCTATACAGCCAGTGGATCAGATCAAAATGCCACTGCAAGCCACATTCAGACTACACTGGTCATAGAATCATTGAATCCTAGAATGTTGTGAGTTGGAAGGGACCCACAAGGATCATCCAGTCCAGCTCCTGTCCCTGCACAGGACAATCCCAAGATTCAGACCATGTGTCTGAGGGTGTATAAGAGTCTGGATGAGAGTATCCTTTCATTCTGCTTTTATACATCTAAACATCACCTACTTCAATACAGTTTGTTCTTGACTGACACTAGTGTATGAGGGGATCAAAACTAGGCCATCAGTTTCAACTTTGCAGTGACACTGAAAAACAGACCTAAAAATACCAAACATACAGACCTAAAAATACCAAAAATCAGCAGGACAAGTGCAGCCTAAAGATGGTCTTGACAAGATCTGACCCACTCCAAGTGTAGTGGATGTAACATTTTTTTTCCTTTTTCACATCTCAACAATTTCTCAAAAGGCCACGACTGCAGGAACAGGTCAAGCTAATAATGACAGTGAGTGCTGCTAGTCCCTGTGGTTTCTGCACAGTTGTGTTGGGTTTGTGTGTAGGGGAGCTGTATTTGGTAGTGAGGCTACAGTGATGGCACCTGTGTGAAGCTTCACAAAGCTCCCCTGGCTCCAAGGTGGACCCACCTCCAGCCCAGGCTGAGCCAATTAGCACTAGAGAAACACCTCCATGAATCCGTATTTGTGAGGGGAAGGACTGGATTGAAAAAAAGAAGGTGGAGAGAACCTGGAGGAAAGGCCATTGACCTGAAGAAAAGACGACCACCAGCCTAAACAAAGAGAGAGATTCATTGCCAGGAGGAAGGAGGAGGAGGGGGAGGGCAGAGAACCTCAGAGACCCAGTTCAACCGCACTGAGTAGAAGGAGGTCCCTGCAGCCCATGGAAGTTCAACAGCAGAGCAGATGCCCATGTGTAGGCCATGGAGGACTCCATGCTGGAGCAGAAAGCTGAGCCCGAGGGCAGGTGTGACTGAATTGAGACCTCAGAGATGCTCAACGCCAGAGGAAGGGTGGACCCCCAGAGCCGGGGGGGAGGAGGTGCACTGGACTGGAGACCCATCTGCAGCCCGTGGATGTCCCCATGCCGGAGCCGGGAGCTGAGCCAAAAACCATCTGTGACTCCATGGGCAGCCCATGCTGGAACACTTTGTTCCTGGACTCTTGCAGCCTGCATCAGGGAGTTCCACGCCAGCAAGAGCAGCAAGGACAAACTGACTGCAACCCCCATTCCCTGCCCCGTGTGCCACTGGGGGAGAAGGGAGAGAAATGGGGAGCAAAGCGATTGGAGCCTGGGAAGAAGGGAGGGGTGGGGGAAGGTGTTGTCAGATGTGGTTGTTATGTCTCACTGTCCTACTCCGATTGATTTGGAACAAATTAAATTGATTTTTCTTCCCCAAGTTTGAGTCTGTTTTGCCCATGACCATCACTGGTGAGTGAGCCCTACCTGTCTTCATCCTAACCCTGTGCCCCTTTTGTTGTGTCTCCCATCCCATCTCACTGGGTGGGGGTAGTGAGTGCAGGACCACATGGTCCTACCTGTGGGTTAAACCAGCACAACAATTCATTAGATTTCCTTAAGAAAAGAAAAAAAAAAAAACAAAACTGTGAAAATAATGGATAGTCAATCACATGTGAAAGAATAGAAATATGAAAACAGACTAAAAATGGTGGAACAAAAAGGCACTATATACAGTTTGATAACGTTGTTTACATTTAGCAAACAGTACAGACTGGATTCAGAAAACGTCACCATGCTTTCTAAATACTTCCACACCACAAAATTAAATTCTGTGCCTCACAAGGAGCCTCACCTTCTTACAAGTTGCCCCGCCTTTCATACACATCATAAAAACTTGCCACACAGCAAGCGTCTTGAATACAGCAGAAAATTAAATTAGAGCACACACTAAAATTCTTAATTCTTATGGCAGCTTCTAAAGCTGCTACAGTTCATTGTAATTCCTAGAGTGTCATGATACTTTGCAAATGTGGTAATAACATGAAAGATTAAAACTGCAATTTGCCCTACATTACTGGATCAGCGATGTAATTACTTCAAGGCCAGTTTTAAATATCATAGGTAGTTCCATTCACTCAACCATTGCCTTTAGAAATCAAATGGCTTACAAATTCGAAAGACAATTCTATTCTATTAAGACCTTTGATTTCCATTCTTTTAGCTACAAACACTTCACTATGCAAAATGGATCATATCATGAGCTGATGCAAACAAGCACAGCTCCAAATAATACTAAACAAGGATGTGCGCTTTCTGAGGTCCTTACACGTGATTAATCATGACGTGTTTTTGGACTGGTCTGCAAAAGGCAGGTCGCTGCTAGTATTTCAAATTACATTTTCATCATGATTTTCCAGTCGGGTGTGCTGTAAATCACCAGATTCTAGAGGTACAGAGCGCTGCTGATCCACACATTTCCTAAGTCATGACTAGTGACAAGCCTATTCTCCCTAATTCTGATGGTTAAAAACTTACAGAGCAGGTTTTTGCCTGTGTTTATGTCTCTGAGTTTCTAGGTTTCCGTAAAATCTTTTTTTAGCATCTGTCTACAGGTACAAAGTTTCTGCAGCACACGTCACGAATCATCAGCACAAAAATGTAGTACGCTTACTTAAAGTCAGCGAGGA
>NW_010290551.1:0-18298 GCF_000700745.2 Antrostomus carolinensis | reverse complement strand
CAGTTTAAAGATTCAGCAGTGGTTCATGGACTAGTTTGTTTCCCTTCTGTATTTTATTTGTGCACTAATAATATGTTAGTTTATAATTAAAAGGTAATAGCCATAATTGATTTTTCAGAGTTGCAACCATTTCACATTCAATATATCAAATGCTTTTAGGAAAAAAAAATCCAATTACAAAAAAATCTTTTGCACCCTGTTTGACTTATCTTAAACAATCGAATGATAATCAGATAATGTTTAAGCTTTATTGAGTGATTTTCCCTCCAGTAATCTTTCAGTGTTCATCAGCAATAAATTGCTTTAGGGAGAAAATGCTATTTATGTTGATCGTGTTTTTAATCCTTATTTTGTAAGCCAAATTACTTATTTTACCCTATTGCAAGCAAGCAATATACTTCAAAATGCAAAAATCTCTATAATTTATACAGTTAATGGCTTTCTCAATTCCACTCCACATGATTTTCTGTGGAAAATATCAGAAGTTAAATATGGCATCTGCTTGATGCTGACTTAACTTGCATACTGTCTGCTTGTGAATTGGAATTTGTTGAAGATCCATTGCATCCTCTTTTTGAAACCATCCTTCTGCACAACAAGATTAATCCCATATATTTTTTTAATTTTCCTGTGGAAAACTGTGTAAGGAAAATGAGATCCTGTTTTAATATCTGCCCATATGTGAGCCAGTAGTCAGCTACAAGATCGTCTTTAAAGTTTTAGGACTATGACTTGTTGAATAAAAAGTATATAGACATCAGTTGTGACATTCATAATTTTTTCCATGATCCAGTGATCTCCTCCAATTGTTCTGCTCTTCAGGAACTATGAAACATATCAACTCTGGGAGAGCCATAGTAAAATGAAACAGTGGCCTTCTGTATACTAGCTCTGAGTTCTGAGATAGATACCTGGAAGACACAATTGAAAGGTGATGACCAGTTGGCTTAAGAGGTAAAGACTTTTCTCCAACACTATCTAGATGTTGCAAAAGATGTGGAGTCCAAATATGGGTATTCTTGAAGATGAAAAATGTGAGAAGAGATTCTATGAAGAAAGGGAGAAAACAAACAAACAAACAAAACCAAAGAAAATCTCACTTTAAGTGCAAAGTTTTAAATACTAATGCCCAAAGACTAAGAAAATTGCATTCCAATTACTTGTTTCAGTTTGGCTGGAACACACCACTCAAAGATTATATGAACAATTATTTAACTGTAATAGCCAATCAGACATAGACATGTAATCGCCTGCAGTGGAATTCTAATACTGCTCCACATAGAAATTTTGAGAGGAGGGATTTTTATTTTTGCCCTGAAGTTCAGCTCATTGTTAAATGTTAGTTTTAAAAGAAAGTAATTCAGTGATAATTTTATAAGGAACGTTAACCTTTTTATTTCTGGAGAAGTAACAATGTAGGAATGTGACAATATATAGCTACTTTAAAAATATATCTAAGTATAGCAATTTACCAGAATGAATATCTAGCTCTCTCTCATGAGAAAGACATTGACCTTTGTCTTACTATGTATTACTTGTAGAAAAGTAAATATCAACCTCTTAAGTTAATAACTATCTCTAAATCAATAAAATACTCCACAGCAGACTGTATCACTTTCATCAGCCTGTTAAATTAGCAGTACAGGATCTTGGACAAACATCTGTATCGCCAGTTTCGAATACTTACTTCATATTGCTTAATGTATTCTTGTGTTATGAAAGTCTGTATTTAAAATTTCAGCTGCCTGAGAAGTGTGTTTAAGTGGCAAAATGGCTGTCTGGTGGTATTTTTAATAAAAACACTATTTTCTGAAAATTAGTATTTTTTAAAAGGCATATGTGTTACAGAATTCTACTTTCCTAACGTCTGAGTTGTTCCCAAATGCTGTTTCAAGTAAAACTTTGTGGTTTAGATAGAAAGTATTTTTAAATCACAGGAGAATTCTGCCATCATGATCTTTCTCTGTAACTGTTGAATATAAACAAGCAAGCAAACAAACCAACCTGAGAATGGCTGCTGTGACCTAAATTGTAGGCAAGATAAACAACAGGTGTCCCTGCATTTGGAAGTAGGTTTGGATTTAAAGTAAATTATCTCAAAACTTCCCACCTGCATAGAGACCCCAGCTAAAATCCTATCCCATTTTTTGCAAAGTCAATGTTAATTAATGACTATGCATCCTGAAATTCAACAGACCAGGCATTTTTCCAGCTCTCCCTAAGTCTGAAAAATTTATATAACTGAATCCTAGTCTGTCATTGCTACACCTCACTAAACCTTCCACACTTTCTAAAAAGTATAATTTGATATTCTATCTGCTTTAGAGTTTTCCTCTCTGAAAAAGTTAGTTATGTGCATTTTGAAATATGATTTCTTCAATTATGTTTGTGCTGCTGCAAGTTTGAAGACACATCTGCTTCTTCAAATTGGCAGAACACTAAGAAAACTGTTTTCTGTACAGAAGAGCCCTGGCTGGTTTACTTCAATGCAAGGGGTCATTTTAGTCTAATGACTTGTATTCTTGCTTTTCTTTGACCATATTTTTATGCTAGTTATTTTTAGCTAGTCATCCACTTTCGAATTACTTTGGAGAAATACTGCTCTTGTCATGAAACTCAGTTGTGTTCTTCAAATCTCTGTAGTGTATGGCTTGAGTTCCTTCATCTAAAGAAATTAATGATCTCTTCAGGTCTTGATTTCATTATTGCTACCAAGCTTTTTTGTCATTTTGTCATTACTTTTATAGTGCCCATATCTGACTTTCTTACTACATCAGTCCTACCCTGGTGTTGGAGAATTTTAATCTCTTTCTTTGGGCCATGCTCTGAATGAAGGCTGAGGCAGCCACTCACTGTTGTCCTCCAGGCTCGTTTGGAACCACAGGAAAAATGGACAGTGTTGTTGGGCTCTTACAGACTGCGCATGGCTAGTAGTTTATTAATTGAACAGCTTGGATTGTGAAGTGTATTCTTTAGCCATGATTCCTGAAAGACTCTTCAGAGTTCAGTAGCATTTTATTATAATTAAATAGAAATCTTTGCCAGTGAGCTGAGTGTTGTGGCCAGCATTATTGACACAGAGATATCCATATTGCAAATGACAGCAATTGTACTTCACTGTTCAGTGCTGGCGAATGGATATTAGATTTCCCATGAAATAGACTGGGACCGGGGAGAAGATGCAATGGTTAAAAGTGACATTTCTAAGGATGAATTGTTCCTTTGAGGACAGTCAGTTGTCAAAGAAACAGCAGTTGCATGGGTATGGCATCATGGAGTTTTTGATGTTTGGTTGGTTTTGGTTTTGTTTTTTTAATTGAACAGGGTGGAGTTTTTATTTGTGAAATATTTATTTAATCTTGTATGAGTAGTGGGGTTTTTTGTTTGGTTTTTGTTTGTTTGTTTGTTTGCTTTTCTTCTGGTTTATTTAGCTGGGTGCTATTTTTTCCCAGAAATGAAGCAAATCATCCATTCTGCATATATCACTTAGAAGTTATTTTGACTAACTCATTTTAGGCAAGAATACCGATCTATACTGAAAACTGCACTTCTTTGGAACAATGGGTGCTTTTCTTTAGTGTTACAAACAGTATATCTGAAGGTTGGCAAGAAAACAAATAAAATAGAGACTTATCAATGAGTTACATATATATGTATTTCTCCCTTAGACTTAAAAACACAACCAATGTGGTTGTTAAAACTTTATCTTAAATGTGAGAGAGGTCTTAATAATAAAAAAGTGTTCTTATACTAGCCTGAGTTTTTTGTGTGACACAGTGTGGTCTTGAGTAATTTTGTAGGCAAGTTAAAGTCCCTTGAACATATTTTCACAATTGAAGTACTGACATAATCTTAAGTATAGCAGTGTGATTGGCAGTAGTGCTAATATAAAAATGAAAAAAAAATCCACATCAATCTCAACAAAACAGAAAAATAAGTGAAAAGCATATATCTGTACTTGCATTTCCTGAAGGGATATCTAAGTTGTTGGGTGCTGCCAAAGTACAATATTTTTCCTTGAGATTTAGTCTGCATAAAAGAAACTGAAGGTGTTTTCTTGTTTTCAGCAATTTTATTTAATTTCTACTCACAACATAGCACATTTGCCTGTCAAGAAAAATCACCACCTAGCAGATTCAGATATGTTTCCAACATTATTTTATGGGCTTCTACTAATGGATATATGCCACCAAGATGGACAATACTGATGTAATCACATGTTTGTGTGTGTGTGTCTGCATGTGCACTGCACAGTTAAATTGCTGAGTGTACATGAGATTTTTGATATTATGAGTAGTATAGAAACTTACATTAAAAAGTGGGCTTCTGTCTTGCCCTCCCCCCCACAAAAAAACTCCCTGTTATGTTAGTAAGTTAAGACATAGCAGTCTGTGGCTGTTTGTTAAAAATTTGGTTCCTGTTCTCAGGATACATATTTCTGCAAGATATCTTATTTCTTCAGATAAAGAAGGACAAGATGCTACATGGGCTGCGTATTTTAGAATTACTTTTTCCTAAGTAATTGATTTTGTTTTCTCTTACATTCTTAGCTCTTTAAATTTTGAGCTGAAATAGTTCTCCCTTGCATTCTGACATAAGGCTATATTATCTTGCAGTAGGATAACCAGATCGCAGGCAAGAATCATGCAGTTGCAAACACGGCAGCATCTGACAGCACAGTGGTTTGAGTGACACAGAATTATACCTTACTGCAGGTAATCACAGTGGAAAGATTAAGCTGAAATCTACTGGTTTCTTGGGAAGTTTGTTGTGTAATGCATGTGTGTGGGTGTACTACCTCTAATCATCATCAGTTCCTCACCATCTAGTGTTTCTCCTTGTACTCTGATGTTTGGCTCCTTGTTCCTTTGTTGATAGTTGTGGAGAATATGGCAGAGTAGGTAGTAGTGAGTAGGTATTTATTAAATATTCCTGTGCAATGAGACAAGAAAGAAAACTAGGAAAAGAAGGAAAGAAATTAGAAGTGTAATTAAATTGTAGGGTATAAAAATGTAAAAGAATTAACACTGCAGTGAAGATCAGCATCATAAAATGTTTATACTCTAAGTCTACGAGCCTGCATCACATGAATTAGAGTCTGCTAAGGACTCAGCTTGAGCTGAGTGTACCGGTTGTTAATAAATTATCTTGTCTTCTTTATAATGTCTGGCTTTTCAATCTTTAGTAGATGTTAGTAGAAGCAAAAATTCTATCAAGACAGTGATGAAATATTTCCTTCATGACAATAAGCTTTCCAGAAGAACTTAGCTGGAAAATGCATTAGAGGAATGCAAGAAATGTACAAAGAAAAAGATCATGACATATTATGATATTTAGAAGTAACAGCTGATGACCAATATCAATAAAACTAATCCTGAAGCAATAAGTAAAGGAATCACAAAAGATAAAAAGACATGAATAGTAAAGCCTCTATTGCTAGGTTTCATGGATTATTTTTTTTCTAAATATTACAGTGCAAAATCTAACCTGAATCTTCCTTCTTCACATTTAAACCCACAACTTCACCATTAATATTATGGAACATGTCCTATGCAGTGGTCTTGCATTGTCCAATATACTAAAATAATCTGGTTTACTCTCTGTTTAACATTACTTTGTGTCTTCTAATTTTCAAACAGAAACAAGACTAAGAAACAAGATGAAGGGACTGAAATATCTGGCCATAAATGAAGTCGCTGGCATACTAGTCAACAGAAAACTGGTGGAAGGAAGACACTCCGTCATTGGCACACTAAAATACAAAATGCACAAGAAATTCACAGTAAACCATGTTGGTAAGGAGAGCTAGAATCAAGTCAAGTAAAATAACCATCCCAGCAAGTAATGCAGAATCTATATGGAGTGAAGTCTTCAGGCAGTCATTTATCATTGTATGCTGAGACATGTAAAGAGGTAGCAAAGGAGAGAAATTAAAGTGTAGTGGGAGACTCCTTTTTCTGCCCTTGCCTCTTCCTCTGCCATGTCTATGGGCCAAATATAATGTCAGGCTGTGATGCAGTGGAAAAAGTTTTATATGTGGTAAGTGATTATTTATTTCATGAAGCAGCTGCATAGGGAATCCACAAGAGGAAGTGCAGTTTGTGATTTGGTGCCAAGCAGTGTTCAGGGTCTGGGTAAAGATTTTATCGTTGAGGAGTAACTCCTTAACAACAACAATGGACATAATTGTATTTAGCATCCTCACAGGGTGTGCAAAAGCCAGTAAGTGCCCTGAAAAGTAACCTGTGTAAAAATAAACTTTTTCAGGAAGAAACTAAAAAGCAAAGCTAAAGGAATTAAATCCTTATAGGTTTTGTGGCCATTACTGAAGGACACCTTCCAAGAAGTATAGCACTAATGAATACCAGAAATCTGGTTTAGCTAGGCAAGAAGGTAAGGAAAATCATTAGATATAAGAAAACTCTAAAAAGCTGAAGTCAGCTTTTTTGTAATGAAAGTAGAAAATATGCAAACAAAACTTAAAAACACAATTAATCCAAAAGACTTTGAAGAGCAATTGACATAGGAATCAAAATAAACAGTATAACTTTCTTCAGACAGGAAAATCAAGAAAGCTTTTAGAGAGTCTGTGGAGCTAGTTGCTGGTCAGCTTGTTAAAAGAGCACTCAGAGAGGACAAGACCTTTATAGAGAAGCCAAAATTATTCTTTTCATGAGGTTACACTATAAAAGAACAGTAGCAATTTACATGCTAGACCCCATCTTTGAGGATGGCTCAGCAGAGTGTGAGTATGAAATTGAAGAGGATATAGAACAAGTTGGTATCATGAGCACACAAATCAGCAGGACTGCAATGGCATTTATTTTCTAAGAGAGCTCAGGGGAAGAGCAGATAAATTACTAATAGTATTTTTAAGCAAGAGTTTATGAATTTCCTTGCTACCAAGGTAGGGTAGAAAATGTATCACAGACTTTAAAAACAGTTCTAGAAAGGTAAAGGAAGGTACAGACCTATCAGCCTGACATCAGTATTAAACCAGTTAAATAAAAACTGTAAGTGGGCACCTGGATTTGCACAGTCTGTTTGTGAACAATTTATGGGTTTTTTAGGAAGTCCTGCCTTACAAATCTCTTAAGAATTCTCTGAAGGAATTAGAAAAGATGCAGATAAGATTGACCCAGTTGATCTATCTCCT
Organism: Antrostomus carolinensis; assembly: GCF_000700745.2. Taxonomy (NCBI): domain Eukaryota; kingdom Metazoa; phylum Chordata; class Aves; order Caprimulgiformes; family Caprimulgidae; genus Antrostomus; species Antrostomus carolinensis. The sequence goes on along the minus strand of NW_010290551.1, from coordinate 11,142 downwards.
GCTTGATTTTTCAAACAAAGTTTTATAAAATGTCTCCCAAAGGCTGTTTTTATTACTTGGGAGCAAGTTTTTAGTGTTTTGATAGACAGTTCCTTAAACTTAGCATTCAGCAGTGGTTAAAAAAGACAACTGGAAGTTAAGAATCCATACAGAAAGAAAATAAAACCAAAAAGCATCATAATGAGTGTATACTCATGACTGACCCCACTTTGGGGTTTTTATGCAGTTTTAAGCTTTTCATTTTAGAAAGGTTGTGTTAAATCTGGAAAGGGTTAGAAGATGGGCAACATGGTATGCTTTTCTGATATTTTAGTAGGTTTCCAAATGGAGCATTTGGAGTTTTTATGCCAAAACCAAATATTTAGAATGCCAATTATGGACATCTGGGATTAGTTTACTATTTTGCTTTGCAAAACTGAATTAATCACTTTGGACCAGCTGGATGAAAAATACCTGATTGCTCATCTAATGAGGCTTACTTTTGTAAAGTAAGACCACTAAAGTAATTTCAAATAGTTTAGCTGCTTTTGCTGTATAACACAATTATTTTGAAAATAAATCAAAATATTGTCAGTTAAAGTAAAGATAACCTCAAAATCTGCTTAACACATGTAATAAGGATATTAAAATACTTTGCAAATAAACTAAGAATATTCAGCTCTGTCATTTTTTCATCATTAGGCCTCAAAATGCAGTACAAATGTTTAGGGTGGATTGGATGCTTCTTTGGACAGGAAGAATGTTGGAACTTAAAACCATTTCTCTTTCTGGATTCTATCTTGTGCTTTGTGGGGGGTTTTGGGTTTTTGTTTGTTTGTTTGTTTTCCCCACATAATTTTAAGTTCCTGCTTATTTCTTAAATGAAATTTACAAGTTCTGTTGGACCTATTGCTATACAAAAGCATTAATATGTCTGAGAAAAGTCTACTTCCTATAGAACTTCTTTTGAATGACATATCTGAAGTGGAAAACTCTCCAGTATGGCATCTATAGATATAGAGATAATTACTGCAGGTTTAATAGGAGATATCATTCCAGAATGCATATTCCCAAGTTGAGGATTATAGGTATCCTTAAGATGCACATTCATTTTGTTGGAAATGGCTTTTCAGAAGCCTTTCTTCTCTTTTATGTGTGCAACTGCAGTGACTCAATGAAAAATACAAATGGTAAATTGTATACTTACTATGGGTTTCTTTTTAAAAACGCACAGCTTTGAATAAAATTTGTAAAATAAACTGCATTTTTTTAGCTGCACAATACACTAGGTTTGCAGTGCAGGAGGATTTAGGTCACCTCAACAGGTGAAAGTAGGCTGTTGGAGCCAAGAACAAAAGAATTTGGTCAGATTGGTCATACTGTTGATAGATTATGATTAACAACCTTTTTTCTGATGAAGAAAAATCTTTGGATAGATTTTTGTTAAGTGATTTAGTTAAGATTAAAATACCTGATTATAATAGAATAGTAAGAGATTCCAGCTGTTCATAAATCAAGAGTGCATTCCACGAATGTATGGTGCAACAGTTGGCATTTCTTTTGGTTTTATTTTCTATTACAGAGTGTTCATTATTGCTTACAGATGTTCAGCCTTCACAACTTTATTTTTCTGAGATAATAAATGTGTTAGTTTTGTCCTCTTGAGCTAAGAAGATACTATTAGTGATAGGTTATGTCACAACATTTTTCATGTATATTGCACTATGAAGCCTATCTGTATTTTATTTTTTCCTTGCTGCATGGTGTTGATCACATGAACTCTTGGCTCCTGAAGTCTATCAGATTTTATGCTACGAGGATATTAAGAAAACATTTGACTTTGCTACTCTTCAGACCATCAGTCCTTTTGTTCTGTTACATATTCTGTATTATCAAACTCCACATCAGAACTGTAAAGTCATGTCTGCTAAGTCATTTTGTTAGGAAAATTGTAGAGAGCAGACATCGACATCAGAGACATCAGCTACTGTAGCTGTTTTCAGGTGCTCTGCTGTTTCTCAGACATCAGTCAAGCCCAGCTGAATGAGGATTTGAAGTGACAGATAAGATATGGTTCTGTTATGAGCTCTGTATTGAGTGACAGATACCGTATGCTTCCATTATGAGCTCCGTATTGAGAAAGTGTCCTGTAATAGGATGAATCATGTAAGAGTCATCAACTTCTGTCAGTGCTGTTATGATTTTATAAATTGTAAGTATTAGCATTTTAAAACTGTGCTCTCCTAATGTTTGAAAAATAAGCAAGAACAAATGCAGGCTGTTCAGATATTTGTTTAATTAACATATTAAAGAATTTGCAGGTATTGTCAGCATGGGTTACATCCTTACACTGGAAATGAGACTATGTCTCTTGAACATTATTTTTGTGAGATGTTTGTACAGATGAGATTGCAATCAAAATAGCTTTTATGCCACATGGTTTATCATGAGAGCAAATAACTAGTTATAATATAGAACAAAAGGTTCTGGAAAATGAAGCAATTGGGAGATAGTAATATGTTCTGATAGTAACAAAGATACTTGCAGCTTTAACTCGTGAGGTAACTTTAACTTGTCAGGTTCACTGGATCAAATACTCACTTCTGAACTATCCATCTAAACTGCTTTATAATCAGAGGAAAGAAAGAGATGCTCAAAGTGCATGATTGGTCTTATTCTAAAGAAAATGTTTGAAATAGGTTACAGGGTTCATGTCCTAAAAGTATGAATTTCATTTTGCTGACTGAAAAAACTAAAGTAGCTCTCTCAGAGGCAGATGCATACACAGTAGATATTGAAACACTGGTAGAGATGAATCCCATCCAAAGTATCAGATAATCAGTTATCTTGCATTTTGTTTTGAGCACAGTACTTCAACTGCAAGTCTTGTGAATGAACTATTTCAAAACACTGAGCAACAGTTAGTCTCCAACTGCTCTCTGTTTGGACATTAAAAGTACTTCTGTAATAGGAGAAAACAAAGAATTTGCCCCTTATCATGTGATAAAATGATCCTATTCTAGAACACTCCAGATTCAGTGAGAATTCTGTCCACAGAGGCACAACCACCATTGCTGATGGACATGGCCTTGGCCAGTGGCGGGTCTGTCTTCCAGCTGGCTGGCTTTGGCTCTGTTGGACATAGGGGAAGCTTCTGGCAGCTTGTCATGGAAGCCACTCCTATGCCCTGCCACTACCAAAACCTTGCCATGCAAACTCAATACATTTGGCATTCATTGCTACAGGCTACGACTAAGACAAACTTTGTAGTATTAAAGGATTAATTTTTTATATTACTGAGAACACACCCTAAGATAACATAAATCCCTTCAGGAAGAGGAGAAAAAACTCTTCATGTTTCCATGCATATGAAAACTGTGAAGAAGATTCCTGTGTGGTTGGATTAAACTTCCAGTCAGATTTACCTGATACTTGGCTACTATGATGGTAAAGATTGTTTCCTATGTTTGCTGACAGCTAAATTTTGATTAATGTCATATTGGGGAACTTTTACTATAACTTTAGTTACGACTTAATTTTTTGTTACTGTTTACCAAGGACAGGTAGGCTCTCTGTGTTTCTTTCAAGCGTTTATAAGCATTTGGTGTTTAACAAAATCTTCACCAGATGGACCGTCAGGGCTAGCATGGAGATTACCACATTGTCAGCAAACTAACCTAAACCATGCTGAAAACTTTGTCAGAGGAGCTTACTTTGGAACGAAACCTGTTTAGGGTTCACTATTGATTGAAGCTTCTCTGTGATCTTTATGTAAATTAATTGGTTTGAATTTAAGAATACTGTACTTTACCCCTTCAAGATAATCCGAACACTTCTTAGCTTTTTGAAGGCTGGTAGTTTATCTTTCTCACAAACTCTGTTATACAAAGTTCAGGGTTGGTTTGTTGTTTTTTTTTTCCTACTGAAAACTAGGAATTAGTGTTTAATCAAAAGTTTGATTAGTGTCATGTCCTTATTTTTTAAAAGTATAAAACCAAAATGAGAGAAGACATGTGTGTGCATATCAACAACATCTACTAACAAGATCAGAATTTATCAGTCATATCCAGTAACTAGGTCAGTATGTTGTAGCCAGGCATTCAGGGTTTCCTACACTGAAAATACCCCACAGTATTATTTCCCGCCATTTGACTTTTTGTATGTCACATGCAGTTGGTGACATTAAGCTTCTGTGAGTTTTCATGTTCTTCCTTTGGAAAGAAGCAAGTGTACCTGACAGCAGGCATCACATACTTGAATGATTAAAGATTATAGTTGTTGATAAGCAAAACCAGGGAGGATTACAGAGTGCTGAGAACATGCTAGAGTGTAATTTTAATTTTAAATTAATATAAGTATAGGCAAAGTGAAGATTACAGTGACATTTAAACTTGAATCAACTTGTAAGCTTGACACAGTCTCATCTGAAACTCTTGTTATTAATGCACTTAAAGCTAAAATTTGTAATACAGTTACTGTCTTGCTTCAAAATTAATGGTTCATTATTTTTTAAAATTTGTATCTTACTTGTTTCATTTACCATGCAAAGTATGACATACAATAATCCATTATCAATAAATAGATGCATACCCACGTGCTCTTTCAATAGAATATCATAGTGAGCAAACGGTTACAACTTTTCTGGCAATTACTTCTGGTAATTGGCTGTAGATATTGCAATCTGCATATAACTCAAGAGTTCCTTTGTTAAAAGGTTAACACTCAAAATGAGGCCTTCTGTGGGCATTTAACAAAGCATTTGACTTAGACTTGATGATTTAATATGTTCTAAATAAATGCTAGTTTATTTTTTATGAATCTGAAGATTCAGCAAGAATATAGGAGCAATGAGAAATATATTCATTGAGGGTATGAGTTTCCTCAGGATGAATCTCCTTTCAGAGAATTCTTTGAATTTGTTGTCTCTATAGATGTCAAATACAAGATAAAAGGAAGGGCAAAAATCAGAAATGCTGTAAGGCAAAGATTTATTTTTATTTAAACCATGATAATAGACTTTTGGGGAAATGGTATCTGCGATCAGTTTCCTTGCTTAGATGTCAAGATCACAGTTAGTATCACTATGTGACATTTAAATATGTGTCATCCATCAGCTTTGAGAATTTTTGTTTCACTTACTGGAGAAATTCTGACAGATTCAGCATGTCTACAGTGCACTTCTCTAAGCAGGTCTGATTTGTCCTGAATTTTGCACTGATTATGGGTGGGGTTTTTCAGTAATTCAATTAATACATAAACTATTTTGCTTCATTTTCTAGTTCCTAATTGCTAACTTGATTTATCAAAGTGTTGAAGACACCTGGATATGCTGACGAAGCTTAATCTAATTGCTCAGTGATTGAGAGATTGATGAATTTGGGTTATCACTGTATAGATATAAATTCTTTCATTAACCTGTAAAACGACTTTACACTACTGTTATATAAGTTCCTCTGGATTTATATAGAACTTGCAGAATCATAAGGAATTAAGTAATGTGCAGATTTATATTTTTTTAAAGCTGTTGTTTGGTTGAATCTTAGTAAGATGCACTTGACTTGTTAGAGAAGTATTTATATACATTCAGCCATCAGCTTTGATACAGACAACTTATCTTTTAACTGGTTCCTGTTATATTGGCTCACTTCTGCATATCTATGAAGTAGATTTTTTGGATAATATTAAAGCATTAATATTATATGGTTCCTCTCACATGAAGTACTCTAGCGACATTCAAAATGCAATAGATTTTTTAAAAAGACTGCCAGAGGTTGAAAAAATTGTAGATTAGGAACAAGATGGGATGCACTTTTAAGTACTATCCTGCAAAAACATTAGAATAAGACTAAACAGTAGCTTTGTCAGCTTCATGTCAGAAGTATAAGCAAAGTTATGATTTACATTTAGTTTGCAGGTGATTGTAATGCAGATTATTAAAGCTGAAAGAAAATGTAAGGAACCTGAGGGAGTAAATTAAGTGAATGGGCACTATAATAATGAAATTAGTGTTGCTGAGAGCAGTCGTGTCGGAGGAGGGGATGACACCCTCTAACAGAATTCAGAATTAACTGCATGCACTCCTGAAAGTGATCTAGCTACTAAAGTGGAAAACTCACTAAAGGTTGATCAATGAGCAATTGCAGTTCAAAAGTAAAATCAAAATGCCTAATGACAATGTTAAGTCTGTGACTGTGTTATATGAAAAGCATTATAGGGAATTTCATCTCAGAGGTCTCTGAATTGCACTGAGAGACTCACTATGAGTGTGATGAGAGGTGGACGAAATAGTGTTTATTTTTTTTAACCTGAGGAAGGAGGTGTATAAGAAGCAGCTTGATAAGGATGTAAAATCAGAAGCAGAAGTTTAATTGGATATGGAGCACAGAAGACCAATAGGGTGGCAATCTACCATTCATTTGCAGGCTACTTCCATTATTTATCTAAAAATACATCTTTTAAATCAGGGTGCTGGTGCATTCATACAGAATTTAAATTTGCAGGTGTTACAGTGCAAATTTCATTGGGCTATAAAGGGGCACAAGGAACTAATTTGTGAGAGCTATGGAGGTATTTCAGGGGTGAACTATGCAGGTATGAATTAAAACTCAAACTGCTGGAAGTAAAAAGCACATGTAGATTTTAGCTGGATCAGGGTGGGAATACTTCTATCAATCAACATACACATAGGTTTGGACGGCAGGGCTCTCAATTTATGGATGTCATGCAGGTCTAAGCTCTTAACCAGGCACCCTTTTCAGACAACATCTTACTTCTTGGTACACATTTGAGCTTATAGTCATGTTCTAGGCAAGCAGGCTGTGCCATAATTCAGCATAAAAATTGAGCAGACTGACTGGGAGATATATACATGTCCAATTAAGAGTTCTTTTAAAATATATGGCCAGTAAGCTTAGAAGCCACCTTAAATCTGCATGAGTGGAGTACATTATCTCTGAAATAACCTGACCATTTGTCCGTATTTTATGTCCTGTGTCAGTCTGTATATTGGTCGACTATAAAATAAGTTATCTGAAATGAAATACAACATGTCTTAGAATGGCATTTGAGTTTAATGTGAAAATCAGTTGCTGATTAGTAGGATTGTCTACAGAAAACAGTACATTTCAGTTCCATTAATTCCACAAGCACTCCATCTGCTTTTGAGCAAAAAACCAGACTGTTGTGTGTGATTTTTTGTTGAATCATCTTTCATTCCAAACCAGTAATTTCTTGTTTTATTATTTTAACTATTTTGTGAAACCTTATGAAACTGTCATGCAAAACACTGTGTGAAACTAGATTTAAATTTGAAAGTTGACGTGAACATCATATAGAATTGAGGGATCTGGCTCTTCAGACCAGCTGAGACTATCCAGATCGCAACAGTCTTTCAAAATTACCTGGGCTGTTATTTATTTTTGTAGATGACAATAAAATGTTCAATTTAAAATGACATTTCACAAGGACATTTTTAGCTGCTTCCTCATCTCAGAGCTAAAATTTTGTGCAATAACTGAGTAACTAGTTAAAATCCATGGTTAAATTTGAAAGTTATATCTTTCCTAGAAGCCTTCTGCAGTAACAAACAAATTAAGGAGAATATTCCTCCTCCTTTTTAACCATGTTTTAGAGTTTATTTTATCATAGATCATTGGTACTGTTTGCCAGCCATGAACATTGGCCCATTACTTTCTTCATGTTATGCACCATTGCTTTATATGCTATTTAAAATGCAAAGCCAAATTAAGCACTGTTGAAACATCACACGAAAAAGGAAATGTTTTATGAATAATGGAATAAAGGAAATGATTACTCAGCCTAGAATTTTAGAATCCTATTTCTATCTTGTAGCTCAACAAATCTAAGCTGTAATAGAGACAGATCTTTAATGCCTAGAAACACTTGTAACAGAGTCTGTTGTTCGTATATTAGTAACAAGCTGAAATGTTGCTTTAGAACCTAAGATCTTGATACGCCTGAAATGTGGAAAGAAGCCCAGCATCAGTGAAAGCAAAGCTGTTCTGTGTGCTGTAAAATTTTCTGAAAAAAAGTTTAAAAGCAGTAGAAATAAGAAAAAGGTCTGACCTGATAACAGAAAGGATCTTTGGTTTGTTTATTTGTCTGTTTTATTATAAAAGACTTTCAGATAGGTGACTAATTTCACTTGTCAAAACAATTTTACTATTTGGTCCTATGAAAGACTTAGTTGATAATCCTCGTTGGATTTCTTTTTCCTATTGAAACTTCATTGTGACTTCTAAGGAGTACAGCAAAAAAAAAACCAAACCCAAAAACCCTAAAATGTTTATGTTGTTTTACTCTTTTTTTCATAAGGTTCTGATATGTATATGCACTAGTTTTTATTCTGTGTAGAATCTTATGTTCTCTTTATGACATGACTGAGAGGGGACTTTATCAATATTTATAAATATCTAAGGGGTGGGTGCAAAGAAGATGGGGCCAAACTCTTTGCAGTGGTGGCCAGTGATAGGACAAGGGGCAATGGGCACAAGCTGGAACACAGGAGGTTCCACTTAAACATGAGGAAAATCCTCTTTACTGTGAGAGTGACAGAGCACTGGGACAGGCTGCCCAGAGAGGATATGGAGTCTCCATCTCTGGAGATATTCAAAACCCACCCAGATGCAGTCCTGAGCAACTTGCTTTAGGTGAATCTGCTTTGCCAGTGGGGTTGGACTAGATGATCTCCAGAGGTCCCTTCCAATCTCTACCATTCTGTGATTCTGTGACAACTTATGGTCTGAGTGAAGCTTTGACATACAACTCATTTTACATCTCACTATGACTACAGAGCTATAAAAATATTATGAAAGGTCATTTTAAAAGCTTCAGATTAATCAAACTTTTGTAGTTAAAAGGTTAAATATGCTTCTCACTTAGAGAGCAAAATGTGAGTCATCTTACTGGAACCAAGAATTTAATTTCATGGATTATATGAATTGGTTCAACTTCCATGCCACTGCTTCCTTACTATCAACTGTATTCTCCTTCTTTTACCATTTAAATTCCAGTGAAAATGCCTAAAATAAATAACAGAACTAGTTAAAAGAACAATGAAACAGTTATCAGCATTGTATTTTAAACAATTGCCACATCAATGTTTCATGTGTCATACGCTACTCTTCTGAAAGCTTCTCTTCAATACATAGAAAAAGCTGTTGAAAATTACCTACTGCTGCACATTCCTAAAACTTACTTCAATTATTTTTTGTTGAAATGGATACTTTAATGTAAGGCAGATTCACTAGCATCTTCTTACGGATTTTAACAAAGACCTGATCCCTGTATTGTCCTCAGTGCAAAGATTATTGTGTCCTAGGAGAGTTAACTGCTTCATAGACTATAAGAGAGAGATTCTTCATTTTCTTCACTCAGCTGGTTGTCAAAATAAGGTTAAATGGCAGCATTCTAAAAGGTGATACAAACCATTAATTAGTTTTTGAGAGAAAGTTTTCCTGTGAACACTCTGGCCATTATCTTTCAGTTACAATCTAGCCTTGAGAACATAAGTGCATAAATGACACCAGAATACTTCTATTTCCTTTTAGAGCTATTGGAATAAGTTAGCTTTGTGGATTAGAAAGAAGGCCCTTACAGATCAAAAGCAGTAATCCATAGGAGGCAAACAGGCATAGGAGGAACAAATTCTTTTTGAATCTTTCAGAGCAACAAAGGTTTTGGTATAGATTCGTCAAATAATTTTGAATCTATTCAAGATATGTTTGAAGAGCTAACAGCGTGAAACTTGTCCTACCTGAAACAGCAGAAAAGAAGCGAGAGGAAAAAATAACTGTTAACATATTTGTTCATACCAGATACTAACTTGTATGCTCTTCTAATAAAACATCAAGATAATTATGTTTTCCTCTCATTAGCTGCAATAATTCTGTTAATTTTTGCAGTTTGGGAATCAAAAGATTGTTTAAAGATCTAAGTACACCTTAACAATTACATGTTTCTTCCTTACTTATAGCAATAAAGTCTACTCAAGCATTTTTAGGTTGCTTTTAAATTATTCTCTATGAACAGTGGGAAAACCTCCACATTAACATTAAATAATGAACAAGATGATGGTTTTCTGGTTTATGGTTTGTTTGGTTGGTTTTTTTGTTTGTTTTTTTTTTTTTTAATGGATGTAGGGAGAGTCTAAATATTTAATTTACCACTGAATTCAATAAAATATTTCAATGAAATTCAATTTCTTGCAGAACATCCAGCCTTAAATTACCCATCTCAAATTTACAATAAGATACTTCAGAAATACCTAAGACTCAAAATCCCATCGTCAGGAAAAAAGTGAAGGATCTACTTTCAGAAATCAGTGATTCCTGAGCTGTCCACTAAATAGTATTTCAGTTGCCTTTGACACTGAGACAAGATGTATAAACACATGGAAACAGATTTAACAGTATGTCAGTTCTTGCGTTTAAGAAAAATGTCATCATTTATTTTGCTTAAGATGACATAATTTTTATAACATTTGTATTAAATTATCCCAAATAGTATTTAAAGGTGTGAATTGGGATTTATAACTGTGCTGTATGCAGTAAGATGTTTGTGTTGGGTTTGTAGGGGAGGAGCGTTTTTGGTAGTAGGGGAAAGGACTATAGTGATGGCCCCCTCTAAAATGGAGATACATTGATTTGACAGGTGGACCACTACCACCTGGTGGATAAGGAATTGGCTGGATGGTCATACTCGAACAGTTGCAGTCAATGATTTGATATCCAGGTGGAGACCAGGGACAAGTGGTGTCCCTTAGGGGTCCATATTGGGACAAGCATTATTTGACATAATCGGGGACATGGATAGTGGGACTGAGTGCACCCTCAGCAAGTTTGTGGATGACACCAAGCTGAGTGGTGTGGTTCATAATCTAGCAGAAAGGGACGCCATCCAGAGAGATCTTGACAGTCTAGAGAGATGGACCCATGTGAACCTCATGAAGTTCAACGATACCAAATGCAAGGTCCTGCACATGGGTCAGGGCAATCCCAAACATGGATATAGGCTGGGCAATGAGTTGATTGAGACTAGCCCTGCAGAGAAGCACTTGGGGGTACTGGTGGATGAAAAGCTGAATATGAGCCAGCAATGTGTGCTCACAGCCGAGAAAGCCAACCATATCCTGAGCTGCATCAA
>NW_010290550.1:85246-89905 GCF_000700745.2 Antrostomus carolinensis | reverse complement strand
ATATTTAAATTAATAAAAGTAAATAATAAAAATGGGGGGAAAAAAAGCCTATGTGGATTCTCACTTAAAATTTTGAGATATCTTGCTTTTGGTTGTGTTGTAAATACTTCAAAAAGAAGGTGGAGTTGGTTGCTTTAAACAGGATTGAAATATTGATTTACTACAGGAGTGGGAAGGACAAGATTTCAGTGTTCTTTATGCAATTCTGACCAAAACTCCCTTTTTTCCTTTGCTGCCAAAAGCTGGAATACTCACTTCCCATGGCTGTCCGAGCTTGATGTGTCTGCCAAAAGCAGAGATTCCCAAACTACTACTGTCTTCAACTGATCCATGAAAAAACAGGATCAAAATATTTCCAGTAGGCATACATAAAGTCAAAACACTGAGAATTAAGAATGAATTGGGAAACTTTAACAACTTTCTTGACCAAAACCACTCCCCAGATTTAAACTTGGAGACATCAAAACATTGGCCTAGCCTCATGTCTTAAATTTCCAGTTATTTGAAGTCCCATAGCTTTAATTTTTTATGTTTGCTGTCTGCTATGTCTTTCTTTTCTCACTTAAAATGCCCTGAAGTGTTTCAAATATGAAAATTGTCTTGACCTGGTTATGCAGAACATGCTTTTAAGCACATATTTCAGGTCATGCAGACCTCCAGACAACCTTAAAGCGGTAATAACCTTTCATCGCTTCTCTTTATTTCCCATTAGAAGTGGGGACATTGCCGGCACACTGAAACTCTGTGAGCTGGCCAGATGTGAGCTGGTTCTGATCTGAAAGTCGTGTAATTACACTTAGCTTGGTGATGAACCTGAATTATTTAGTCTTGTTGAGCTGTACCATTTGTCGAGTTGTATATTACTGTTAGAAGTATTATATGTGGAGTCTTTAGAGAGAACAGGAGAATGAGGGGAGGGGAAGAGGGGAGAAGAGAGGACATAAGAGGAGAGGAAAAGGAAAAAAAAAGTAAATTATGTTTTCCATTATATTGTTTCCCTGTATATTAGGGTTTTTCTTTTTTTTTTTTTTTTCCTTTTCTTTTCCTTTGAATTTTACAAATAAGGAGAAAATTATTTTTTCCCTTAGATGGCCCATGAAAATCCAATGCCAATGCAGTAAACTTTTGGCAGGGTGATTAATCTGAACAATCTCTCTTTTCTGCTTCAGTTGGTTCCCTGTATGTTACCAAAGAGGGAAAGGGAAGGATCCTCCCAATGGGAAGAGCACAGCAGGCCCTGTCCAAGGTTCTAGCCCAGCTTCCCACCAGCAGCATTCCCTGATAACCTCACCCATCACCCAAAATCTATACTATAGCCATCTCAGAAGTGGCTTCAAGATGCACTGTGCTTTCAAGTCACACAATTGAAATACACTCAGACACCTTCTTCTGCAATTCAGAATCAGTATTTATTAATTGTGGGTTAAGCTTCATAAGAAATGACAATGTCTTTCTCCGTGAGATGGCTAAGGAAGGGCAATGGAGAAAGAGGAAATGAAGTAGAGCATATTTGGTCCTCTAGTTTCTGCTTCATCACCATTGTGGGTTTTTGGATATTGGGAAATTTAAATTAAGGAAATATCCTGGTCAAGCAAAAAGCAGAAATCTTGTCAAAGGACAAACTAGACAAATCTTAAATCAATATGAGCAAACAAGAAGAAGCAAGTGACATTTCCTTGCTAATGATGACAAGTTTCCATAGAGCTGGAAATGGAAGAGGCTATTCAGAGAGGATTTAAGGATTAGCCTCAAAGTCTATCATAGCTGTCTATTGTGAGCTTACTTTTGAGCCTGGGACACAGAACTCCTTTCAATGACTGGATTTGCAGCAGGCCAAACCTCTGTGGGAGCAGACCTCTCCTGGTCTGGAGAGGGCCCTGATATTTCTTTCTCATTTACAAGCTGCTGTTTGTTGCCAGCAGTTCCTTGGTCCAGTTCCGTTTCCTGGTTCAGTTAAAGCTACCATGGAATATGTCATGTGATTAACACATGCTTCAGGAGAAAGTCCCATTTATTGAGACTAAAGATTGTCAAGGTTTCTAGGGTGTTTAATTCATAACTCAGATTTTACATTTACTGTGCATAGACAGGTTCCAATACTTCCCCTGCATTGTGTTGGTCTTTCTGGGCATTTTATGTGGAGAGGAAGCAAAATATTATTACTACGTGAAATGCCAAGTGTTGCCCAGAAGAACAGATTTCGTTGGTGGTAACAACCACAACCAACTTTTCTTTCCATAGCCTGGGGAGAGACAAACTTGGCTTAGCCTACAGGCAGCTTAAACATGATAATTTTGTTGCTTGAAATAACACCTAGTTTTGTCTATGTTTTGAACCAGCCCAGCTGGAATTTAATCTGTTTCTTTACAACTGAGTTACCCCATGTTGTTGATCTGACCATTCATTAACAAAGGATACTTCATCTAGGACTAAAGCAATTCAAGTCTGTTTTAGGCTGGTATTTTGAAAGCCTAGGTCCTTGTTGCACTGAAAGCCTATATACTTTAATGGTTTGTAGTTCTCAAACATGTAGGTTTCTTGCCCAACTATGTGACCCTAATATATTTGTTAAACAATTAGTTTGTGTGACCATATCTATGCTAATGAATTGAACAATGTCCACAGTACTTGAATATTATTATTATTATTATTATTATTAAGATACTGGAATAATCTGTAGCAGAAACTCTTACCATTCAACACCCTCCTAACTCATGGAATGATTTGAGAGTTTGAGTATTACTGAGACCATACCTTGTAAGTAATTTGCACACATTCATTCTGTTTTGGAGGCCAATTTTTTTTTGCCTAGATGAAGGCCACTCTGTGCCAGCTGACCTCAATAGACAAGGCCCTTACACATTTAATATTTGAGTGTAGAACTTACTCAGTGGAGACACAATTTTAGTTGGAGATTCTTGAAAAGGCATGGTAGAGCTATTAGGACAAAAAAGGTTGACTTTAACACACCTTTATGTGTATCTACACCCATACAGGGTAAGGACAAAGTGGATGATTATATTTCATATGTATGTCTCACATTGATTTAAGTGAAAAGATCAGATCCTTTCCTGGGATTAAACACTTGAAGAAAGCAGAGCAGAGCAGAGAGGGATCAGAAATGGGGAGACATGTGAAATGATAGTGGTAGAAACATCCTTGGTGGTACACTGCTGACTGTGTGCTGTGGACTTGAATATATCTCTTGTGCTTGCTGGGATGGAGTCCTCCTGTTTCCTATTCACTTGTATATCTTAGGTTGCCCAAGGAAGTTGTGGATACCCCCTCCCTGGAAGTGTTCTCGGCCAGGCTGGATGAGGCTTTGAGCAACCTGGTCTAGTGGAAGGTGTCCCTGCTGATGGCAGGGGGGTTGGAAGTAGATGATCTTTAAGTTCCCTTCCAATCCAAACCATTCTATGATTCTATGATCTTCCTTAGCCTTTTATTTCCTGAGGTTTCTTTTCTTCTACTGCACTATGTCTGTTGCTGAGAAGATGGCAGCTGCAGGCTGTCCCCAGGTTGTCTCTTCTTTCCCTTGGCCAAAGCACGAGTCAGCAACAAGCACCTGAATTAAATACTCTGGTTGGTATTGGCTGTGTTCATTTCCTCTCCTAGGATGTGGAGCAATTGATTACCTCATCACTGAGCAGAAACAGCCTTGTTGCTGGATTTACACAAGCAAAGCTTTCATAGTGTCTGGAGGTATTAATGTTCATGGGAAAGGACCAAAACTTTCTTAGATTTTCTCCTTTTATTCCATGTTCTTGAGGGTATCCTGATACATAGGCAATGAAAAGAGTGAAATTAATTTTTTTATTTCATGGTAGGAAAGCATGATGTTCTTCTCCAGAAGCATGATTCAGCACTGCTTTTTTGTTTGCATGATTTTTTGTCAGACCAAAATCAGCGTGTGGTGCTGTTAAATAGTACATCAATGACTATAGAAAAATTGCAATCACAAGATTTCTCGAGGCAACAGCTCTAGGGGTCAGGAGTTACCAAGTATTTCTTAAAACTTTCACAATCCTGGACCTCCCAAGAGTCAGAACCAATAAAATGTCTTACTGTAGTGACAGCTCTAACTGTTAAATATATTACCTTCAAAGAAGAGTGATGTTATGGTTCATAGGTTGCATGGAAAGTAAAATTATGTAGGACTTCTGAATAAGTTTCCCATTAAAAACTGTAAACAAGCCAAACTCTGTTCTCAGTCTCCCAGCAGAAGAGTAGTTTAAAAACCATGCAATATTAGATGTCTCTGATTCCAGAGTCTTTTCCAACCTCTTTCTGTACATCATGATTTTCTGGCTCTGCTACCTAGTGCAAGTACTGAAGTAGAACCTAATAGTCTGGTTGCTAATTACCTTGGGTCTACAAAGATCTATCAGTATCTTAAGTATCCACTTTCTCTTTGCTCCAGCCTTTGGGGTGACCTGGTTGATGAGTTACCTCCATTAGGATGCAGGGATGTTGAAGCATGCAGGTTTTGCAGAAGCTTCTAACTAAAAAACCCACTTTGTTTTAATTAGAACCATCAACAAACAAACACAATGATAAATGAACTATAACTCTTCCCTTCCTCATGCTATTACTCATCTTGAACACACCTTAATTTTTTTTTAAGAGAGACTCTCTTAAGAAGCACAGGTTATTCAATCT
>NW_010290550.1:69498-85211 GCF_000700745.2 Antrostomus carolinensis | reverse complement strand
CTTTCCAATCATATAGAGAATCTATATTTAATAATTTATTTAATCTTAAGCTACCTCAAAGTCAAGTTCTTCAAGTGCTCATAGACCACAGCCAAGTGAGGCATCCCTTAATTATTTTTATTCTAGTGTCTTCAAAGCCTACTTGTGCAAGAATGTTCCTCAAAAGCTGATGCTCACTAGGGCTTGATGATTCCCTTCTGTATCCTTGTTTTTTCCTTGTGTTACCTTACATAAGAGTGAGAACAATGTGAAGAAAATCACAGCTAAAGTAGTAAGAGATATTTATAACCTCTGTGAAACTCTTTGTGAGACCATTTTGCATTTTCCTTAACAACTTCACTAGGCACAAGGCCAAAATTAATTGTCTTCTACAGTTTTATCAATTTTCTAGTTTGTATATCACGACAGGAAGTTCATTTACTGAGCTGTGGAGATCTGGCAAATGAAAGATTTCTTCTTTACTGCCTTGGTGAAATGCTAGAGATTTTCCAGCTTGGGATAGTGTAAACAGCTTGACAGTCATCATTTCTGCTGACACTTTGGAAACTGAACAAGTGGCGTCTAGAACTAAACCCAGATATTGCTACAAGGTGAACTCATGATCCCCAGGTAGAATTCTAATGAATTCTTTGAGCATCAGATCTCAATAAAGAGGTATATGACACACTCAACAAGATAGCAGAAGGAAAATTGGTGAAAGGGAATGATGACTAACAATATTTTCTATTGCCTTGCCAGATTTTGGGGACTAAACCAGTGCTGTGTTGGAGGTGCACAAGTGTTTTCTCTATGTAGAGGAGATGAAGAACAGGTCTAGTGTCATAAAAGAACAAGTAATTAATTGGTTCAGAGTGTTTTATGTAAGCATTAAAGTTTTAAGTGCTTCGTATTTGTAGGGCTTGTTATTCCTGGATATAGTCTTTCCAAACCTGTTGAGAGACATGAAGCAAATTTCTGGAAAGCTTCCCTAGACTTTCTTACTGTAGAGCAAACCTTGTTGTGTGTCTGCTTGGCTTCAGTATCCCAAAGATCCTGTGCTGCAGCAACGTGAAAGGTGACTGGATTACAACCTCTCATGTTTGTTTAAGGTTTGCACTAACACACCCATCTGACTTGACTTAGTTTTTACTCATCACTCCCTAGATGTTACACCCACCTCTTGCATTACACTCCCTATATAGGCCAATATTGCTTTTAAAATGAACATTTTTTTAAGATATATAGAATGTGTTTTCGTTTTCCCTTTTCTCCAGTGACATTCATCAGACATAGATTGGTGTACCTGAATCTCTTGAGCCCAGAGACTTATGCAAGAAAACCCTAAAATGAGTAAGCCTAAGTCCACCCAAAATGTGAGGACTGATATTTATCTCCTGCTGGTCTGAAGTGAAGTGAAAGCTGGTCCACCAAAATTAATTACAGCTTAATTTGATAGGAGAGGATTATAAAAAAGTAAAGGCAGGACTGAGGCTGTAGCTCCAAAACAAAGGCTGTAGAAATGGCTATCAACTATAGAAGCAAGAAAAAGGACTGTGTTTTCCAGGTGAAATGAAACAGTCAGTGACTGAAAAGACAAGAGCCTAAGCAGAGGTATCTGTAATGCTCTACTGGACATGACTTTACCTTCACCATCTAGTTTCACATCTGTCTGTGTACTATGACTACATCTCTACTCCTTGGTGGGATGAACATACCTGTACACTATTCTGTCTTCCCTCATTTCTATGAAAGGGAAATGAAGACACAGAGATCATAAAGCGTGATGTGTGGACCAGGACTTTAGGTTGCACCTTGGAGCGTGCCAAACTCATGTTTCAGGTGTAACCTGGATGAGTAATTTAGTAAGTTCCAGGAGAAAGACTTGTTATTTACCTTTCGAAGGATAATAAATACCTTTATTGATGTTGCTTTTAGTTTTATGCTTATCTATTATGATTAATTCTTTTATTATAAGATCACAGGCTTTCCCTCCTTGCTCACAGGCTTTCTGACTCATTCAGGCAGCTGGATTGATTTGTTTATAGAGTTGGTTAGTGAAGACTACTGTTAGTAAAACCCTAATATTTTCGGGGTCTTTTTTTTTGCTGAAACTAAAATGTGTACAGAGTTTGAAACACGGAAAGAAAAGATAAAATAATTTCATGTTGCAGCTACCAAGAAGCTAGATTTTGCCCACGTCTTTGCTCAGAATTCTGATATGTTGATGTGACCTTAAACCCTTTTTTTACCAAACCTGGAATCTTGTTAAAGACCAAAGATTTACTTTGCAGAAGCAACAAGAACTCCTAGCAGTTATTGAAGTCAGGGAGAGATGTTCATGAAACAGTGCTGAGCAATGACAAAGCTTCTGAAAAATGAAGCTGGAAGAATCAGACCAGTGCCACCTAAACACGAATACCTCAACTCGAGAGCCTAGTTGTATCACAATCTCCCATAAGTCAAAGGAGAGAGACACAGACCTCCAAATCAATCCAGCTCAGTCTGTAGAGAGTCATGTATACCTCGACTCACCTTTGGAAAGCCTACCAGATTCCTAATTTAGGTAAAACTGTTTGAGGTGGGTTAATTCAGCTCACAGTGCCTTAATCCAGCCCCCATGCTCCATGGAAACTTGAGTCTTCTGTTTCCTTTTGCCTTAGGTCCCCACTACATAATGCTGTCTCTTCATTTGCCACAGAAATTATAAAGATATTATCTTTAAGGTTTCTTAAACTGTTGTGATACTGCATATGTTAAGTGAACGCTTCCTACTTTGGAGCAGATTTTGAGTGGTGCACTGAGAAAGAATGGGAAAACATGTCACACTCAAAGATAATAATGAAAAGCTGGTTAGTCCTTGTCAGTCTCATGTTTATGTTCATGTTTCTGATATTTATCCTGAATAACACTCTTTTAAAGTAGCTCGTATTCATGCATGGCTCATACATAACCTAGGACATCAGTACACAGAGAATTGATACATCACCATCTAATGTCTAAATTGTGTCATTTCTATTATCTAGGAACATATCTGTGTCTCCTTCTCTTTGACTCTAAATTGTAGCTGACATCTGTGTCACAGCTCTCTGGTGACAAGCAATGAGGAATTCCTCATCCACTGATCCATATATTTCCATTCCATCTAAGCCAGAAAGGCTCACAACACATCAAAATTAGTATCAATAATCACACTTCCCTAAAGCGTTTTCTCCCACCTATCAGCATATACTCACCGTTCCCTGGGAGAGTGTTTGAACTCATAGAACTCATAGAATGGTTAGGATTAGAAGGGACCTTAAAGATCATCTAGTTCCAACCCCTCTGCCATCAGCAGGGACACCTTCCACTAGACCAGGTTGCTCAAAGCCTCATCCAGCCTGGCCAAGAACACTTCTAGGGAGGGGGCATCAACAACTTCCCTGGGCAACCTCTTCCAGTGTCTGACCACCCTCACAGTGAAAAACTTCTTCCTAATATCTAATCCAAACCTCCCCTCTTTCAGTTTAAACCCATTTCCCCTTGTTTTGTCATTAACTGCCCTTACGAAAAGTCCTTCCCCAGCTTTCTTGTAGGCCCCCTTCAGGTACTGGAAGGCTGCTATAAGATCTCCCCGGAGCCTTCTCTTTTCCAGGCTGAACAGCCCCAACTCTTTCAGCCTGTCCTCATAGGAGATGTGCTCCAGCCCTCAGATCATGCTGATGGCCTCCTCTGGACTTGTTCTCGTTGCTCCATGTCTCTCTTGTGATGGGGGCTCCAGAACTGGACGCAGTATTCCAGGTGGGGCCTTACAAGAGCGGAGCAGAGGGGCAGAATCCCCTCCCTCGACCTGCTGGACACGCTTCTCTTGATGCAGCCCAGGATACGGTTATTGGCCTTCTGGGCTGTAAGCGCACATTGTCTGCTCGTGTTCAGCTTCTCACTCACCACCACTCCCAAGTCCTTCTCTTAGGTTTGTCTGCTTATTTCTGTTTGCATAATAGCTCTGAAGGAAAGTTTATTTTTTTCTTGATGGTGGCATTATCTCTTGACTGCTATTGTGCAGAAAAGGTCTCAAAGGCACATTGTTTCTGTAGAGCTGAAAGAGGGTGATGGTTCTCACCCTGGAAAAAAAATCCCACTAAGCAAATGATTATATTCTTAAAATAGCTTTCAGGAGCTCACTGTCTAAAGGATTACTCAGCATTTTAAACAGAATCCTTTTCACAAGAAAGCAAGCTCCAGTAAATTCAGCTGCTTGTAAGTTCGTGTTAAACCAAAGTCTCCCCTGCACACATCAGAATTCCTGGGGATTGCCTGATGCAGGCGTTCAGACACAGCTTTGGGAGATAAAGTTCCTGAAGCCATAGTCTTTGATACAATCAAGTCTTCTTATATTACATAGCTGGGACAGAAGAGTTGGGTCTTGGCTGTAGTAATCCATCCAAGAATAGCTTGCAGAGGATGGGAGGAGTGTCAAGGTGGCAAAAATACCTTTTGTGCCAGTCATCCTCTATTGCTGTGTTAGCAAGGGGTAGCAGAAATGCCAAGCAACAGAAGCTTGCTCGTGGCTGTATCGCAGTGAACCTCTATTTTTCTCCAACAAATGAGAGATGTTATAGCAGGCCTGGGAGCCATAGATATGCTAACACTGTTTCAGGAATAACTAGGTCTTCCATTTTTTGCCACATCATCCTACTTACATCTGTTGATATATACAGAATATACAGCTATTTGAGAGAATTAAGAGCCTAAATTTAGGAATAATTGCATTTCCCAAGCACTGCTTGAGAGTTTAGAAGCTCATTACTGTCATGTTCATAACACTCAGTCCCTTTCTCAACATACCCAGAACTCCATGAAAAATCACCTCTGGCTGCTTAGATGGTCCTGCTTTACTACCTCTGTGGTGATGGTAAAGTTCTTTTCTTTCGTTTAATTATCTCAGACTGACAATCATAGAATCATAGAATGGTATGAGTTGAAAGGAACCTTAAAGATCACCTAGTTCCATAAGCAGGGATGCTTTCCACTAGACTAGGTGGCTCAAATCTTCCTCCAACCTGGCCTTGAACACTTCCAGAGAGGAGCAGTCACAGTTTCTCTGGGCAACCTGGGACACTGTCTCACCACCCTCACACCAAAGAATTTCTTCCTCATACCTCATCTAAATCTCCTCTCTTCCAATTTAAAGCCATCACCCCTTGTTCTCTCACTCCCTGCCCTTGGCCAAAGTCCCTCCCCAGCCTTCCTGGAGCCCCTTTGTACACTGGAACACAATTCTCTGTGCTCTAAGAAAAGGCACTGCTGTGATATTTGTCAAACTATTACTCTTCAAAACAATTCCAGCCCATTGTTCAGAAGGTGTCAAGAGCCAGAGATCTCTTCCAGTCAGCAGTTTATATGTAGCTACAAGGTTTTAGAACTGAAGACGCTGCAATGTTGCCATGGTTTACATTGCTAATTACCCTAATGCAGGTATTTGTGGGGAAAAAAATAGAAAAAAAAAAAAAAACTAAACCCAAAACCAAGACAAAAATCCCTCATGCTTTACTATTAAAAAGCTCCAGATTAGCTAAACTCGCTTCTGACTTTGTGAGAAGGGGCTTTGTAGGTTTCATTGAACAACAGCTAAAATCAGGAGCCCAGGTTGCAATAATTGTGGTTTATTTTTTGAGTTTCTCCTCCTTTGAGGACTTCCTTCCTGTCAGGAAATATGGGTTTTATCTAAACTGACAGCCTTTCCATAGAAAAAATCATTAATGATTAAATGTTTCAATTTTCCAGTGGGACTTCTTCGACTTCTCAACTCTTTCAATATAACCAAGCATTTAAACACTCTTATGGGGATGAGCTTTCTCTAGGACAGAAATTATCCTCCTGTCATGTAGTTTTACCACCCCAATAAGTCTGATAATAAATTCTCAGCCACAACACAATGGGGGCAACAAATGCAAACAGTTGATTTTATTTCTCTGCAATGAGTCCCAAGGAGATAGAAGCTTTAAAGGTGGATTATCCAAAGAATAAGACTTAGATCTGCACTGAAATTCCAAGTGTAGGACTCTTTTTCCTGTATGTCTTAAGGTGGGATACTTCTCATCTTAAAACAAGCACGTTTTAACTAACTTAGCTAAGGTGCTTACTCTGTCTAATGACAGAGTGCCCAACTTAGACTGAGGTCTGTATTTGAAGTGCTTGAAGTTAGCAGTGATGAATCCTTGTCTTCAGTTCCTTTAAAACATCTCAAATTAAGATCACATTTTAAATTAGATAGTCCTAATAACTAAAGCCTTGGAGCTGATCACACATAAGCAGTATCAGCAGATTCTCAGACACAGATTTCCATGAACATCTTGCATTGGTGCATTTCTCTTCATATGGCTCTGATTTACATGTTATTTCTCACTACCTTGACCAGAGAGTGAATATATTGTGTGTTTGTCTTGTGTTTTGTAAAGGTTAGGAGGTGAGGGTAGTCTTAGTATTCAATCCAGGTGTTGTTCTATGTGTTTTTAGCTTGCAGCTTCTCCAGATTGATCCTTCATGCAGCAATCAAGATGGTCACAGTCACAGTAGAACATTTAAAGTCAGATTAATGGCTTGTTTAATTCATTCTGGTTCAAAGTATCTGAGTGTAGACAGGATTTTACAGTATCCCACCCATGTTGGCATATTCTTCCCACGACAGTTAAATAGCTGTGCATGAAGCCAGGTTTTCTTTAAACATCATCTATAATTATTTTGTATGAGTTCTCTGTTGCCTGAAAAATCCTCTCTCCTTCTTCCATTATTTTTTTTACACCCTCTCCTCTTTTCCTGACATATTGTGTGTAATGGATGCAGCCCAGACCAGAACAGGAAGCCTCTTTTGCATGTCTCCAGTCAGGCTTAGCATACCCCCAGTCAGATTGCAAGAGGTTGGATCTCCCACACGGGTGTATTAATAATGTTATGAAGGGAAAGCTCTATATTGCTGTGACATACAATACAAAAGAACTTTGACATATCAGGAAGTGGAAAGGCAGTTTTGGCACCAGCCTTGGTAAAAACATGTCACATCATTGCTGTCTGTAGCTCAGCCTCATACCCAGACAGTGAAGACTTGAAATCATATCTGTATTTGTCTGGCTAGAGCTTCAGGCACACCATGTATTTAATGTGGATGAAGTTAGACACATGGATAACAAGCAACTCCTTAGGACATGCTCACCTTAATTCTGTCATTTATATTGTTTTATGCATCAACTCTGCTGATTTCAAAGAAAGGAGCTCAAATTTACAACAATCCAATAGAAATGGGGTTAAAACTTTTGAACTAGATACTCAGGATTTTAGAAATACAAAGCTGTCTGTATTAGATGCTTGCCATACCATGACTTTCCCATGTCCTCAAGCATTTCATGTTCCTTAATGACCATTGAAACAATCTTGTGAAGTAGGTTGACATCATCATTTTCTGACAAAAAGAACATTTTAAAAATGTTTGTGAGTCTAAAGATGGGACCCTGGGATGATTCTATAAATTTTTGTGCATATAAACCTCATTGAAAATTTTGGAGAGTTAGGAACTATGGGAATAAGGCAAGGTTGTTCTTTTTTCAAAGTCAAGGTAACATTGGATTTTGTTTAAATAACACTCATTGGCAGAATTTTTAAATGGAAGTTATGTGTTTATCTACGTGTGTTTGTCCATATGTAGGAATCTATCTCCATTCCAAATGTTATACCCTCCTCCACCCAATGAATCCTAAACTTTTCATACAGCTCTCAGTGTTCAGAATTTCTATTTGACTAACAGACCTTCTTATTACCTACATTTAGTTGAGAAAAATACTAGTGAGGTAGTAAAAATGAGTGACAAGCTGCTAACCACTCTTCATGGCCTGGAAGACTGTTGGTGGTTTATAGATGACAAGTTAGTTTTCCTTAATCTAAGTTATAATTATCAATACAAAAACTGGCTTTCAAAGCTAAAGAATGGATTTTTTTTCACTTTGACTTAAAAAAGTTTGATGGGAAATAATACTTCATAGCAAAACATCTAGTTGAAGAAACTTTTTTTATTTTTAAGTATGGGTTGTTGGGTTTTTTTTTTCTTTTTAATAAGCAACCTTTATAAGAGGCAAATGGTTGTAATTAGACTAAAAAGTTCTGTTTCATTTCAGGATGTTGACTAGAAAGGGAAATTTTCAAATTTCCCACCATAAATATTTGATGAGAAGCCATTGCTTTTTCAGCTGAGAAGTCAAAGACTGGACCCTTATTCTGATGAAGCTTTTTCAGTTTTAGTGGGATGATCTTATATTAAGTCACCTCACTGTTAGGACCCAGCAATCGCATGAATTAGCAACTGGACAGAACCATGCAGCTGCAGCACTCTCAGTTGACCTGCTATGAACCAGTGGTTTATATGGAAATAGGTAACTACAGTCCTCTTAGTGGTTTCCATGTTATTGAAGGAAATTGATGTTTGAGCTCATAACTTAATTGAACATTTTGATAAATCATGAAATCTTTGTAAGACAGAGCTGAATATAACGTTCTGTGCTTTGAAGAGCAGAGGAAGCATAGACATAATGCTGAAAGACTCAGAATTTCTGGGGATGGGATTTACATGATTGTCTGGCATTAGACACTTTTGAATATACCACCTGAATTTATCATGTCTGAATCAATGTTTTGAGAAGCCCTTCTACTAAAGCTGCTGTGAAACACAAGTGGAAGACCTCAGGGGAATAACACTGTTGGTTTTTTTTCTTTATCTCTCAACAAAGCAAACTATGCATTAGGAATTATGAAGTTCCTCTGACCCAAGCAACCTCCCTTCCATGAAGATTTCCTTCCCTTCAGAGCCACTGAAAGCAGCATGGCAATGAAAACTCCCCCTGCCTGAAGGGTAGAAACAAGCAGAATTTATAACCCATCACAAATAAAGCCCTGTTCATTTTGCTGGCTTACATGTGTTTTTCATCGCAGAAGATTCATCGAATGGCACATTTCATGGTGTAGTTTCTCAGTCCAAGGGAAACCACGTTTAATGTAGTGTGTTAAATAAAGTGTTTCTCTGACTCAGATTTCTCTTTCTGTCCAGTTCATGCCAGTTGGCACGGACTGGGTACTAGAAGTCAGATGGGCAAAGCCTGTTCACGTTGTAATAACTTTTCTTAAGAGCTACTCCAAAGTTGTCAAGCTCCAAAATGAACCTCCTTCAAGATCTAGAGTGTGGGGTTAATTTTCCCTTTCTTTAAATAAGAACACTCAAACTTTTTTCATTTTCTTTTCTCTTTTTGTTCCAGTTTTTCTTCTTTTATTTAACTGCCTTTTGACTCTAATTAAAATCATAGAATGTTTTGGGTTCAAATTGACCTTTAAAGATCATCTAGTCCAACTCCCCTGCCATGGACAGGGATGTCTTCCACTAGATCAGGTTGCTTAAAGCTCCTTGCAACCTGTCTTGAACACTTCCACATCTTCTTTGGGCATCCACATCTTTTTTGGACCAACAATTCCAATCTTTAAATTCTGGAAGATTATTAGATAGTTACTAATGCATTCCAGTAACAAAACCTGATCTTGCCTTTAACCAAAGCATAAACATTATGCCTAAATCAAGTGAGTAAGTAAATCTTGAGTCCAGAACCTGTGATTTTATCTCTGGATACAGATCACATTTATTACTGTTGAGAAAAAGAACTAGACAAAATTTTCATGGAACTCACAATGCTATTTCTCTCAACATTTTTATTTCAATATTCTCAAACTTGTAAATAAACAATATTTATTAGTATATTTTTTTAAAACCAGCTCTGAGTATTTTCAAAGTTTTCTTCTCACCCTAAACAAAATAAGACCCAATGATTAAACTCATTCACTGAGGTACTCACTGTCACAGAAGCTATTATTGTAAATAGGCAAGACAGGTGAAAGAAATACCATTATCCTTATTTCTTAACTGCATCTTAGAAAAATTAATATCTTGCCCACTGTTATAGGTAAGAAATTGGGAATTCAAGCCTGACCCAATCTGTCTGGGGACTTATCTATCCCTAAACTAATTTATTTTCAGATTTAAAAAAAACGTATTTCTGGGAGTAATTTAAAGCATCACCTGAAGTATTTCTCCCAGAATTATGTCCAGTTTTCTCATGCCAGTTCTATGAAATAAAAGAAAACACAAAGTACATACCTACTTGTTTGGCACAGTGCAACAGCCATTGTATATTTTATTTCTTCACAGCTCACACACGCTCGTTAACATACACACACATACTCATACCTTTATGAAAGGGGAAGATAAGACTGACCACATAGGGTTTGGCACCATGAACCACTGATTTGGAGCTAGCAGCTAAGAAATGAAGGAAGCAGTTTCTAAACTTCAATTAGCTCTGCAATTTTAAATAGTTGTGATTGTAAAAGTTTAAACAGTTTTGTAATTTAGAAATATTAATTCTCAGAGTTTATTATTAAATTGAAAATTATTCACAACCGGACTCTTTCTTCCATGATGTTTGTACAACATCTATCTAAACGGGACCCTACTCCTGCTTAAAACCTTTAAGTCCAATTGCAATACGATTAATGAGTTGTTTTAACGATGTTGTTTGTTTTTTTTTCCTGAGAAGATACCATGAAGAATAGCCACATGTGATAAATCCCTTTGCAGTCTCAATCCTGAGCTCTTCTGAGTGAGAAATGACAGCAAGTGGTGTCCCATAAAGCAAGGCGGTGGTTGGTTTCCCCAGCCAACGTAGCCCCATGATAACAAATAAAATAATCACGGAGGTGTTATTGTAAGAGTGCTCAACGCCCGTGTGTGGTCGCGGCCACCTCAGTAAGACTTTCCACTGAGTCTGACACTGGAGGTGTGTGTGGTTTCCTTGAATAATGGAGTGTCGGTGGAGTGAGGTGAAGATTAACTAATCTTGGGTGTGTCTTCAAAGAGAATGACTGTTCAAAGGAGAGACGTGCAGGGAGAAGGGAAAGGGAGTCAAGAGAAGAAGAGCAGAAAGGAAGGAGTTTCTGAAAGAGACAAGACTAAATTATCAGAATGCTCCTTTCTGGCCTCAAAATGACATCTGTCTTGGACAGGCAGAACCACAATGACAGGCTATTTAAAGATATTTAGCTGATACTGTCACACCTCCTGGGATTTATTCAGTACTTCTCCCTTTATATCTTTGTTTAGTTGATAAACTGTTGGTCTACAGTGCAATGATCTAACTGGAAACACTTGACATTTTTTGTCATTAAGACAGCACAGAGTTTTCTGAGAAGAGCTGCTGGAAAAAGGAAAACAGCTTTCTTAAGGAAAAACATAAAAATAAAGAACTCACTAGTGTTTATTTCCCTTAAATGTAACTTTTCTGAAAATATTTTCTACTGAAAAATTGAAGCTCAAGCCTATATTTATTTTTCTGATTTCTTAGTTCATTCAGTTAACATCATCCTGTTTCAGTGAAAAATCCTAGGGGTTTGTGTGTACATGAATAATTCAGCTTGAAAGAGATATCAGGAAGACATCTAGCCAAGATTCTAGCTTTTCTGGAAGCATCCAGGTATTTTATTTTTATTTAAAATAGAGAAACACCTTTTTTTTTTTTTTTTTTTTTTTTTTTTTTTTTCTTCTAGATTGAAAGTAATTTTTCATCAAAGAACTATTTAACAACTATTTTATGTGGAAAATAATTATCTCTGAATCCAGGTCATCCACGCTTTTTCAACAAAATATGACATAATCATCTGACTTTAGGTCTCTTACTGCATGATTTCACAGATCTTTTAATGCTGTTCATAGAGTTTAGGTTAAGTAGTGCATTATTTAAGATACATACATTCAGGTATTAACAAGTAGGAGTTAATGTTCAGATTTTTCTTTATAACTAGTGGAGATCAAGAGTAGGATTCAATTACCTAAATATCCAGTGCCTGACTTGATACACTGGTCTTGT
This sequence comes from Antrostomus carolinensis, assembly GCF_000700745.2. Taxonomy (NCBI): domain Eukaryota; kingdom Metazoa; phylum Chordata; class Aves; order Caprimulgiformes; family Caprimulgidae; genus Antrostomus; species Antrostomus carolinensis. The sequence goes on along the minus strand of NW_010290550.1, from coordinate 73,302 downwards.
AGAGATTCAAGGTACTTTGATCCACCACGTTTCTCCTGAGTGGATATGTATGACATGACATAGAAAAGACACAGTCTTATGAAAAGGTGAGTAAAGGCCAAATAATGTACCCTGCAGTGCCTAAAATGACAGACTTTAGGAAAGTTAATCCTCTTTTTTCTTCCTTTCACCCTTTCTCCTTCCCACCAACATAGACTGTGGAGCGTAAAGAACAGTTTACTTGCCCAAATATTGGTGTCTCCTTTAAGTTCAATTTCATTCCAACCTTTCAAAACTGAGAGAAACAAGTGCTTTGTCTCAGGTTAAAGAAAAAAAATCTTCACCATTTATTTTGGCATGAAGTTTTTGTCTCAGATTCTATATCTTAATTTCATCCAGGAGAAACACCTATAAGGTGCAATCTATAGTCATTTTGAATGGAGCAAAGATATTTTCCTAAACTTTTCTTGGTAGAAAAACAAGAGATAATTTCTCCTTCAAGACAGAAGTGATATTTGATTTCTTCCAGTTCTCAAAAACCTCTCGTAGTCGCTACAAACTTTCAAAAATAACCAAGAGAAGTAAAAGAGTTGGGTTCTCAGCTCTTCTCTTTGGTTACCTAACTTCCATAGGTTCTTGAAAAGCCCATCCACTGAGAATTCAGGGTTATCGTGAGATTTTCTGACTAATCTTAACAGCATGTGACTAAACCCAATCCAATGTCAATAAAATATTCTATTTCCTTTGACAAACCCAGCTGACATTCATGGCTCACATATATATGAAAAACAAAACAAAACAAACAAACAAACAAACAAACAAAAACTTTACAGGATGACACAGTTTCCTTAGTTCAAAAATGATCCAGGACTGTGACTACTTGGAGAACCAGGATTTGAGAAGAAATCAAGGAGAGCATGCTCCATATGAAAATTGTATGTGTAGTTTTTAGAGAAGAAGGGAAGGAAAAAAAAATATCACCAAGGTGTAAATCAGCAATCTTTGCCTTACTTGACAGAACACCTCAGTCACAATAAAGTTGGTGCTCCAGGAACAATTTAATCTTTCTTTTTCTCTCCCTCTTTAAAAAAAAAAATGTTTTCTTTTTCTCTTTTCCTCTCTCTTTGCCTGTCTCTTGTTTCCTCACTTTCTCTTTCTCCCATGCTCTCTTTCACAAGTCTTACATCACAAAGTCTGATGACCTGCCTGCAGCTGTTCTTCCTAAGAGTCAACAAGATGTGTTTCAGGACCACTGTTATTTACATGATCATCAGTCATGCAAGAAGCAAGAGGAGCACACAAGACCCTATTCATGAGATGAGGAGTCTAATATTTGAAACAGCAAACTGCTGGGAGAGGGCAGGTGTCCCTTCAGCTCTGACACCTGGTCTGACCACATCAGTAATTAATTACTGGAAGGTGAAATTGAAGGCAATTAATGCCCTCCCAGCTCATCGTTATTGCAACTGGAAATTTGTGATACTGAGTTGTATCCTGAGGAGGAAGACTGCATGCCAGCTGTTTAGAAAGTAAACATAAAAACTGTGTGACTTTTCTACAAACACGTGTGAAAGGAGCAAATACGACATGAGACATGAGCCCCAGTGGTGAATTTGTTTATTACAGAACAACCATTTTCCCTGCAGGGCTAATCATTGGGTCAGTCTTCCCATAATAAACACTTACTGTTTCCAGAGATTGAAAATTCAGTTGTTAAAATCAGTATGATGGGCTTCCAACATTTAAAAAAAAATAAAAAGAAAAATAATAATAAAAAAAGGGAAAATCCAAAGATTCAATTGATTTTATATTAAGACCTTCTGTCAGTAGGGGAAGGGACTTATCAGAGTGACCTCCCCTACCCCCCCCAAAAAACCCCAAAAACAAACAAAAAAAAAAACAACCCACAACCAACAAAGGTAAAATCAATAAACAAAATCTATGGCTTGATAATACTTTGCACGCTTTGATTCTAGGAATTTTCTGTATGAAAAGTGAATCCTTGAGATCAAATGTAGATGCTGGAAATTCAACAATGCATAGGAAAGTCATTTTTCTTGTCTGGAAGAATTTTCAATATCAGTAGATAAGACAGAGGAACGGTGCAAAGAAAAAAGGTTCTATCACTGTTAAACAGATCTGGAATTAAAATCCAGAGGGATTAAAGGTACCCTCATGTCTTTTTTTGTGTTGTTTATTTGTTTTGAGAACATATTAATTCCTTTAAAAATATTTTTCTAAAAGTAAAAAAAAATAACAGATGAGCATCGATTAAAATTTCACTGGAATTTTTTGTGGGGTGAACCAGGGCAAATAAATTCCTGAAAAGACCATGGAAATGGGGAAAGTGCTTGGTTTGAAGTACGTAGTAACCGAAAACAGTTGCCCATGGGAGACCCATGCTCAAATTCTTCTCCAGCCATATCAGAGCAAACAAAGACCTGTATATAGGTCATAAAACAATGTACTGACCACCAAAACAATCTTAATGCTCTGTGGTTCCATTAAGGTCTGTAATTACTTACAGAAAAGGGAAAAGCTTGAACAGGAGTAACTGGAATTATATATCTATATATATATATATCTATATATATATCTCTCTCTCTATATATATACATTTCTTTAGTTCAGCAATTAAAGAAATAACCTTGAAGACTGGTAAATCTTCTCCAGGTTCATTTAGGCAGATCAAGTATTTGAACCTAAGCTCCCATTCTTGATAATGTTCTAATCACTTGGCTATTCTAGGATCCATTATTTTCTCTTTTCTAGTCTCCCTCTCTCTGTTCATCATTTTTTGTTATATTTTCTTTTCTTGAAGTAGATTATTTTTCTTCCAAGCTGATATGAAAATGTGTTCTCAACTTATCAATACCTTTTCCTAGAACAACAGATTATTAATGAACAGCCAGACTTTCAATAGAGGAGATGACAATAGCATTCCTGGATCAGATATTTTCTTTCCATTATTTCAGTTCATAGCTCAAAGTTGTTTGAGATTAGTGCAAGATGAACAGCAATTCTTACGAAAGTACATGTGAAGGCACTCAGAAAATTTCCTAATAATATCTTCTTAGAGGTGGTCTATGAACAAAAAGAGTAAAAGAGTAAAAAAAAGCTTACCATTCCATAAATAAACAGACAAGAATATAAAGGAAATTATATTATTGGAGAAAAGTTAAGGTGTGTAAAGAGAGACAAAGCTGGCTGTACTATGAGATCTTTATTTGTTTCAAACACAAACATTGCATGGTAAGGGAAATTCAAGTGAAGTTTCTGTGGATGTACATAAAGAGCCCAGATGCCCAGTAAAAGTCAGAAAGATCAAGAAAAAAAAAAAAGAAAAAAAAGAAAAAAAAAGAAAAAAAAAAAAGAAGTAAAAGCTGATATGTCAAACCAGTCGAATGTCTTTCTAGAGACAGTAATGGGTTTGTAGCTACAGGAGGAGCAGTAGCTGCCAATGCATACAGCGATTTTATTGGAGCTTTTAACACTGGCTCATATGACATTCTCAGAAATAAACTAGGCAAACGTAGTTTAGCTTTAACTACCACAGGTTAGAGGCAAAAATTGCTGGAAAACCTACTGACAAAATAGGTACAAATGGAAATACATATTAGGGAGGTTCTGGAAGCGAAAATTCTGACAATGAAAAGTGAGAGGTGATGAATCATCAATATTAATGATTCACAGTGGAAGAGAAAGTACATTGGTTAAGAATTGATGGATCAATATAAATTTGTCACAATCAAGTAATTCATTCAAAAATAAACAGGATCCTGTTCAGGAAGGATCAATATAAGGTAGCATGGATAGGTGAAGATA
>NW_010290550.1:54730-69471 GCF_000700745.2 Antrostomus carolinensis | reverse complement strand
AGCAGGTGGTTACACAGCATTTCTGCAGAGTTGTTTCTGGGCGTTTTGGTGGATCCTAATTAAGTGAGAACAAAATTCATTTGCCTGTGGCTAAAATAGCAAAGATCACCTGAGAATGTATGAACAGGCTGGTAAACATGGAGAAGCACTGCACTAGATTGCTTGAGAAGTATTCAGGCAGCTGAGAAGCTTCCATCATTGTGAGGTCACACCTTGAGTACTGTGTTCAGTTTTGGGCCCCTCACTACGTGAAAGACTTTGAGATGCTAGAGTGTGTGCAGAGAAGGGCAACGGATCTGGGGAAGGGTCTGGAGCACAGGTGTGACGAGGAGAAGCTGAGGGAACTGGGGTCGTTGAGGCTGGAGATAAGGAGGCTGAGGGGAGACCTTCTGGCTCTCTCCAATTCCCTGAAAGGAGTGTGTAGAGAGGTGGGAGCTGGTCTCTTCTCCCAGGTAACAAGTGATAGAATGAGAATAAATGCCCTGAAGTTGCACCACAGGGCATTGAGGATATGAGGAAAAACTTCTTCTCTGAAAGGGTAGTCAAACATTGGAACAGGCTGCCCAGGGAGGTGGTGGAGTCACCTTCCCTGGTGGTATTTAAAAAACAGGTAGACGAGATGCTTAGGGACATGGTTTAGAGGTGGAATTGTGTGAGGTTTATGGTTGGACTCGGTGATCTTAAAGGTCTTTTCCAATCTCTGTGATTCTGTGATTGTGTGATTCTATGGGTGGTACCTGACAGTGAGTCAGACAAGTATCTATTAAGAATTACCTAGGAAGAGTAGATCCTGTCCTGTTCTCTTTTTCATAGGTCTTCTGTGATAGCAGTTGCAAAGATATCCTCATTATCTTGACATAGGACACAAAGGATGAATTTTCACAACCTCAGTGCACGCACTTCTAATGCCGAACACCGGTGCTTTCCCCAGGGGGACAGCAGATTCAAAGTAAAACACTGTGCTTTATTTTTATGTGGGATCCTATGTCTTTGTAAGGGACCAAGTAAAACACACACAGCTCCAAGCTCATATGAATTCGTAGATATGGATAGTTTGGCTCTGACTTTCATGGCTTAGACCCTCTCTAACTCAGACTTTTAATGTTGTTATGAAAAATCCAACATTCCATCTGCTCTATGCAAATCCCTCCTTATATTTTCCTTTTGAGACCTCCAAGTGCTCTTAAACCAGTTGAACTTCTTCCTGAAGAATGCTGTTTATGCTTTGCTCAATACAGTTTCAACTTGATACGTTTCTCAACATGGGACACTCAAGTGTGAAAGCAAACAAGCTGGCAGGTTTTATTAGATTACTTTTTATTAGCAGAAGAAACCCCCCACACCAACAACTACTCTTTTTACAACAGAGCCAGTGTTTCCCTGACAGTCAAATCTTACTTCTTATATATTTTTCTCTCTGTCACTCAGCCTCCCAATGTGTGATCAGTTGACTTGCTGAAGTTTATCCATTGTAGTTTATGCTGCCACCTGAAGATTATTATACAATATGTTGGCTGCCTACAGCATTGTGAACTGCAATTCCTTTGCACATAAAAATCTCATTGACCGGTTTCTCAAACATTCAAAATCTTCTCTCTCTGGATTATGACAGTGGATGTTGCAAAGAAAAGGAGGGGAAGTGATTTGAGACAGGATAACCAGCTCTTCATGTCTTCTTCTCCACATTCTTCCCTTTTGCCCAAAACAATAGAGGTCTGGGCAGAAATGAAGTCACTCACTTCTAACCAAGGGCAAGGCTGCAGTGCAGCAGTGTATAGGGCAGTTAATAACAAAACAAGGGGAAATGACTTTAAGCTGAAAGAGGGGAGGTTTAGGTTGGATATTAGGAAGAAGCTCTTCACTGTGAGGGTGGTCAGACACTGGAACAGGTTGCTCAAGGAAGTTGTGGATGCCCCCTCCCTGGAAGTGTTTAAGGCCAGGCTGGATGAGGCTTTGAGCAACCTGGTCTAGTGGAAGGTGTCCCTGCTGCTGGCAGGGGAGTTGGAACTAGATGACCTTAAGGTCCCTTCCAACCCAAACTATTCTATGATTCTATGATATGATATATAAAAGAGGTCAGGTGTTGCTTAATTCGAACACATCTAAATGCAGGATATATTTTATTTCAGTTTGAATGGAATATTAAACTCTGAAAGAAATGTAATAGTGAAAAATAAAAAAAAAAAAAACAAAACACAAAATAAACAAAACCCAAAAAAACCAAACCAATCAAAACCCCCATATCTCATGTAGAAAGGTTTAGTTAAAGCTGTCTCAGATCCCTCAAGATAAAAAAAAAAAAAAAAAAAACAAACACTGGAAGGTCTAGGGCAGAAATTTTGGAAGGGAACAGTGGTTTTAGAGTATTTAGTTGAAAAGAAAATGTGACTGAACTAATCATGATTTTGCAAAAAGAGTCAACTCTTTTCAGAAATGACTATTTCTGAAATGACTATGCCTGGATAGTACAAGATGTGCAAAAACTCCTTCCCTGGGGAACACAAATGAGGCAGCTGTTGACTTCAATTTACAGATTTCCAAATGGACTCTGGAAAATTTTACACAGGGTGTTACTGAAATGAAAACCCATGCCAAAATGATGTCCACTTTGTCCATGCCTTTCTTCACCTCTACACTGCAGCACTTGGGCTCCTCTTGACTTGGTGTAAGAACAGATCTGTGCCATTATCTATAGGGGAGTTCTGGAGACAAACAAGGAACCAATTCAGCTTTTGGTTGTGCAGATACTCCTCTACTAAAGAAAGTCAAGGTCCTTAATGCCAAAAGAGGGTATAAGACCCATAAGAAAGGAAATTCCCACTCCACAGACTTAAGAGTAAGAAGTGGGTTTATGAAGGAAGGCAGCTACAAAGAGTTAGATCACAGTGTCTGTGGACCTTAGACATATTTCCTTTAACATCCTCTCTTCTGTGGAACTGGCTGAAACAAGCCAGAAGACCCATCAGCAACTAAAAGGTTTGTTTTGTTGAGAAAGTTGTCAAAACCAAAGTCCAAGCTTCAGTTATTGGAAGATGAATCTCATGAAGATCATGAAGCAGCATGAGAGAATCATGCCATTGTAAGAACTCCCTAAAATACAAATGCTGTCATGTCTCAAGATTATTTTGAAGAATAAATTTACAGGAATAGGTGATTCCAAGAAGCTTTACTGAACTCCAGTTTAGACAATACATCTTTGATGCCCAAGATATGGAGAAGCCTGCTTACTTCTCCCAATAGTTAGCCAGCATCATCACTGGAGGTAGAAAAAGGGCACAAACTCAGTCATGTATTTTGACCATTATTTTTCTATTTTGTCATTTGCTTTGGTTTGAACCGTGTGCTAAATGGTAAGCAAGTAGAAGAAGCTTAAATTTCTGAGTATGTAGAGCACTCTCTTCATAATCAAGTTCTCTATCTTTCTCTTTGCCTCCACAATAAAAATAATAAAAAAATAAAATAAAAAAAAAAAATAAATCACCTGTAGTCATCTGTGAGCATCAGAGCCAATGTGTCATAGATTACTGGAGTTATGTGTTCAAGAAAGCAGCAATTGCTATTAAAAAGCAAATTTCAGTTAGTATCCTTCCAATTGCTGGATCTCTTTGTGAGACTGAGACCACTCTCCCTGCTAGAGAACATAAAACAACGAAGGGGAGGGAAGTAAGAAAGAAAAGAGAGAAAAATACTCCCTCAGCAGGGTAGAAGTTTACTATGGATGTTGTCTTGGGAGCAGGACTCCAGTAGAGATCTTTTTTATAGTAAATGTTACCCTAATTGCTTCTTGTTAATTTTCCCTGCTTACAGTAATAATTAAAAAAAAAAAAAAAAAATAAAAAAAAAAAGATTAAAAAGAGGCAGTAGGGAAGAGAGTGGAAGAAATAAAGGCATAAAAAGAATAAGAAAAGGAATAATAATAAAAAAATCCTTGTGGTGAAAAGGGAAAAAAAAAATGAAAAAAAAGAAATTCTGGCGCTAACTCTAAGCAATTTGCACCTTGTGCCCAGATCATAACTCTCTGCCTCCAGTGCTTCCACACCCCATGATTTATGTCTGACAGTCCCAAAGTGGTTTGGAAATGGCACAGCACCGAGACCTTGTGGTGAGGCTAACTGATGTTTGAAAAAACAAAAATGAGTTAATTTATGGGAGCGTTCCTTTGGACTGGAATTCCAGACCAACACAGCTCTCCTCTAGTGGAAAAGTTTTGCACGCACACACACACATACACACACAAAATCTCCTCTTCTTTTTCTAGCTTGGTCTCACTCTCTTTCTCTCTTTATTGTCCTTATTTTGACTTTTTATTTTTCTTTAGAACCTCTACCCAAGATGAAAGAAAATCACATTATGTTATTTTGTGTTTAATTACTGAATCTATTTTCAGTGTTCTTGTTTTTTTTTTAAGTTCTCTTCACTCTGTCTCTTATCCTGCTTGCTCCTATGCATTTTTGAGATTTTCTTGGACAACAAAAACATACAATGACTTAAAAAATCCAAAATACTAATTCCACCAGCCAGCTTCAGACATTTTAAGACTGTTGAATTTTCAGAACAGCAGAAAAATCATTGTTCTTCTAATCTCCAAGGCTGAGTCTTGAGAAATAAATATATATATATATATATAGATGTTCTTCAAGTCATTAGCTACACTGGAAAATCTTACCTATTGTCTCATGTTCGACAATTTAATGCAGCAATTTAAATCAGGAAAATAAGCGTTAATATTTTAGTAGTTGCTAAATGTGTATCCAACACATTAAAGGAAACAAACCAGCTGTACAGCTTTGACTTGAGGGACTGGATTACAAGCAATGAATATTGATGTAACTGTTGAATACAGTGGGATCAAACAGGTTTGCACCAGTTATGGATTTGTCCCTTGGCCACATAAGTGCCTGTGTCAGCTTTTCTCAGATACCACCTTGTCTGGGTCGTGATGAGAAATAAAAGATTTGAAAGATGGAGACATAAGGATCTTATTAAATAGATCGTGTGCGGTGGTGCATTGTTATGTTACTGCACACCAGAAGACATTGAGAGGAGGAGGAAGATTTACTAGAATAATAAATATAAATCTCATGCATTTTCCAACTCTTACTTATGTGATGGATGTTGCTTTGGCCAGAATTATGGTTTCCATTGGGTACTATGAGCTTCCTACAACTTGAGATAGGTAGCAAGAAATCTTCCTGCCTCTGTTGTAGGTTCACAGCTCCTGTGGATTTACTGCAGGAAGCAAGAGGAGGTGGAGGGAGGTAGATATGGAGTCAGTGGATTATGCTTCTGTCTGCATACTAAACATTTGTGACCCAGCAAGGAAGAATTATCTAGGTTCTCCCATTTGCACTGGGAGAACTGAGGAGATGTGGTGTTATTTGACCGTGCTAAAGGTGATAGTATTCTCCAGACTCCTCCGGGGGATCCTGGCACAAGAGCAGGTTAAATAAGCCACACAAATAGATTGAATCACAACCTGTTCTTGGTGTTGCAGGTGCAAATCAGATATGAACCATGGCAAGTGGGCCATAAAAGTTCTCAATTTTATCAATATCAGGTAGTCCATGCTTTGTCCTTTCCTTGACAATATTCTTTGCCCCAGACGCCTGATTTACTCTCCCACTCCCTTGCCTCTTTCCAGGAGAAGATTTTCAGTGTGTCTTGCCACCTAAATTACCGAGAGGCATATGTGCATTGATTACTCATATCAAAGAATCACAGAATTGTTTTGGTTGGAAAAGACCTTTAGGATCATCATATCCAACCGTTAACCTAACACTGAGAAGTCCACCACTAAACCACGTCCCTAAGCACCATATCTACATGTCTTAAATACCTCTGGGGGTGGTGACTCAAGCATTTTCCTGGGCAGCCTTTTCCAACACCTGAGAATCCTTTTGGTGATTTTTTTCCTAATAGCCAATATAATCCTCTCCTGGCACAACTTGAGGTCATTTCCTCTTGTCCTTGGTTGAAGAGACCCATCTCCACCTCTCTACACCCTCCTTTCAGGGACTTGTAGAGAGCCAGAAGGTCTCCCCTCATTCTCCTTTTCTCCAGCCTCAACAACCCCAGTTCCCTCAGCCATGAACTCATCAGACTTGTGCTCCAGACCCTTCACCAGCTTTATTGCCCTGCTTTAAGCAGCTATAAGACCTATGCACATTCATTGAACAAGGGAGAGTGGAAGTGGTACTGACTCATCACTTAGAAGACCAAATGAAGAACCCAAGAACCATCTATTTTGTGGGCCTGGCAGAAACAGTGAACATTGTCTAAATACCGAAGAAGTGTGAATACTGTTTTTGCCAGCAGTTTACTCATTTCACCACCCTGGGTGGAGAATTCCATATTGGAGAGTGTATTTAGAGTTCTAGGTGCATGTTTTTACCCACCAGGCAAAGATCTTAATAGCCAGTTTAGGAGTTACTTCCTTTTCCTCCATTTCTGAGGACAACTGAGTGATAACAGTTAAAGGACTTGACATGGCATCTTTATGCAAGAAAGCTGGTAAATACTTGTGTATTCCTGGCTCATTCCATTTTGCCACCTCTCTTGCTGTTCCTCATCAGTTGTCTTAGTGACTTGTGTTTTTCAGGCACCTCACAAGGAGACCTGTCTTTGCCCCTGACCATTCCCCATCCATGTTGCTAAGAGCATTTAAAAGATGCATGTAGCCACCTGCTCAGCAGTGCCAGTAAGCTCAGCTGCTCTGCCCATCTCTGTGCCGCCTCACTTTGAGATTCTCAACAGTCTGCTGGTTATGGGTATATTCATCTGAGAATGAAATACATCAGTGATATAAGAAACAACTCTTCCTGTGAGAACCACCCAGATGATCTTTCCTTTTAGCTTCTCCTTCATCTCCCTCACTCACTATATCTGGCACCAGAGCCTGTGCTCCAACATGTCCCTTCTTCCTCCTCTCCTATCAAAGAGGGGATGTTAACTGAGGCCAAAGCTGGGTGTAAAGCCTCCAAGATAGCACCACTATCACCTCTCTCTCTGGGTGAGACGAGGTGGTATCAGCCCGTTCAGAGATAATTAGCTCTGCAGTGAGTGACAGTGTGGAGATAAACCTCCTTGCATTGACTTGTTGATAACACCCCGCCTTGTCCCCAAAGGAGCACCCTGATCCATGAGCTGAAATACAGAGAGTGTCCTGATCCAGGAGAGTGATTGTAGTGGACTACAGCAGTTATTTTTGAGTACCTCTGAAATAACTTCAAAACAAAAAGGGTTAATCCACTTTTGTCCACCGGCAAGACTTAAGCCCTCACTTTTGCATCACCTAATGTGGGATGCAGAAATCAGTTTAGGCTGCCAGGCTTTTAGTTTATCAGTCATCAGGATGGCTTATGTCAACCTGATCTTGGGAGAAAGGGAATCCCATCATGTGAATGTGAACTCTGCCATGACATTTGCTCTTAGGCTCCTTTGACCTTGTTTAGTTCACCAGTAAGCTTGCCACTTTAACATCCAGTCTGGCCTTCAAGATCCCAGATGACACACTACTCTTTCTAGAAAACCTCTCCTCAGGCTCTCATGTTTTTAGAGGTCTTAAAATCTTTCATCTGGATTTTCCATTTCTCATCCCATTAATTCAAATCATCCCCCTACGAATAACATCAAATAACTGCTCACCCTCTTTCATGTTCCACACTCTTCCTGGATTTTCAGGTGATTATTTCTCTCAATTTCTTGTTACCACTCTGTGTTGTATCTTTATGTTTTTCAGTGCAGCCACTGCACATCTCTTAATTCCTTCTCCTTGATACGTAGATTAATCTATAGGCCACATACAGTCTTTATGCAGAGCATAGAACTGAACGAGGCATTTCTGCTGAACACAGGTGATTCAAAGACTTTTTAAGGCCAAAATCAAAGTCCATTGCAAGTTCTTGATCACTATACCATCTAATTTGAAAATAGCTAATTCTGAATTAACTGCTGAAGTTTGCAGCAGAAAAGGCTGAAAAATCCTTATGGTAGTCTCAGAAATTTCCTAGAGAGTAGTCTCATGGAAGAACTTTGAGGCAGTTGTATAGATATTGGTACTCTGTCAGCAAGGATAGATTTCTCAGTACTGCATACAGCCATGCCACAAAGTAGTGGTTCATTTAGTTTTTCCATTTGATGAAGACTTGAACAGCAGAAAAAAAACTTCTGTTGGATCATTTTTCATAAAACTATTAGGATCCCCTACTGCTTACCTTCCAAAATATTTATTTTGTGGACCACCACAATGGTCTGTATAAACTAGTGGTGGTCTGCAGTCTTTAATGTGGAGAGTTACTGCTTTAAAGAATATTAGTATTTTTTAAATATTATTTTAATTTAATAATTTCCTTTTTTTCAAAAAAAGAATATTAACTCAAAAAATGCCAATTTAATTTAAAGGATGTAATCACTATAAAGCTTTCTTTTCTTATACTAAGATAAAATTATGACATTTTTTAGGCAAAATACCCCATAAAGTACTACCTATTCAAAATAATTTTGGAAGCTATCAAATCTTTTGGTTTACTTAAAATCTACCTTCTAAGTAGTAAAAAAAAAAAAAGGTTTTCAGTGACAAAGAAAAAAAAAAAAAGATATCAGTTTTAAGAAAAATTAAAAAATAAAAATAGGCATGAGAATTCCAGTAGAAAATATATTAGGAAAGTGATCACTAGAAAAAGAGAATTGGTTTTCAACACTTCAAGGTGGTAACAAGGTGCCAATATTGAAATTATTCACCACATTTTTTGCCATTTTTTACTAGATCCAGTTGCTTTTTTGGTATGGTCAGATATCTTCCACACTTTGGATAGTCAACAAGTAGATTTTCATCAACTAGTCATCTTCTTCAATTATTGCACAGGGACAGAAAGAAAACATGCAAGTAGAAAGATGATTTAAAGCACCTAACCAGGCTCCTGCTCTGAATCATCTCAGTATAAGCTCAACATATTTGTTGACAACAGGAAATCTTGGTGGCTGAGTCAGCTAAGACAGGAACCACAATTTTGCTGGTGTGAGTATCCACTTCTTTCAAATTGTGGTCCACATTTTATCCAATGTGAAATACTCATGTAAAAAATAAATTTAAAAAAAAATTAAAAAGTGGGGTTTTTTTACTGCAAATATTAAGTGACAGATTTCATCTCTTCATTAAGACAAATATCTGAATTTGTCCCATGTATCAGTTCCTTGACACCAATTAAATTACCACTAGGGATGAATTTTGGTGTAAGTGCGTTTGCATCTATGTCTCCATTTAAATGAGGCGTATATATGTGTGTATGTGTGTGTCTTTCTCTCGTTGCATAAATATACACATGCACACATATACTGTTTTAAAGCTCAGGCAGAGCAGAAAGGTTGGCTTCCTAAGGCATTTTCTGTGTTTTCTGGCAGCCAGCTATACCCAGGTTAACCTGATCTTTACCACATAACTTCAGTCCAGGGAATGTGATTATAAAACTTTCCCATCCATGCAGCTCTTTAAACCAAACTCATGATGCTGAAGGATGGATGGATTCCATTCTTAGTGTGTATGTGTGTGATGAATTCAATGGATGGGAGAACTTCAGAACCACCATACAATGTTTCTACTTCTTTTGTTTTCTTTTCTTTTTTTTTTTTTTTCTTCCCCACAAGTGAATTAACAGAAGAGTAACCATTGGCCAAAATAACTGGATCCATCAGAGCTGACTAGGATTGATCTCTTAGAGCCAAATATGAACCTCAGAGACCCACCACAGTCTTATATTTTAAAAAAAAAAAGAAAGCAAAAAGCAAAAAAACTCAGCAAAACCCTCTTTTTTATTGGTATTTTGTGGCACTGAAAACATAGCAATGTAAGTGTGTAATTCCGAAAAAGAAAATCTGCATTCGTGGAACAAAATATACAAGTGGATTATTTAAATAGAGCTGTGCATTGCTCCCTCCAGGTTTAAAGTTATGAGTGAAAACCACAGAAAACAAAGACAGTGAAAGACCAATTTCCTCCCAGAACAAGGCTTCCTAATCTCTTTTCTAAGCAGACCTCACATGAGAAAATTGATAAAGTACTGTAACTCCCTTTGGCCTTTGGATCCAACACAGTGCCAGAAGAACAAGTGTGTCCTACCTCCAAAGTGCCTGTCCTACCAGCTGGAACTCAGGCAGAACTTCATTTGATGTCCACTCAAATCATTATATGAAATCCAAGTGACTCCAGCTGCCACAGAGACAGAATCACAGAATCACAGAATGGTCAGGGCTGGAAGAGACCTCTGGAGATCACCTAGTCCAACCTCCCTGTACCACATGCCCTTGCATCACATAATTAAATAAATACACAATTCCTTTGTTTTTTGGTTTTACTTTAAGGAATAAATGCAAGATAGGTCCTGGAAGAGGTGTGCACCATCTTTGCTTCCTTCATTTTACAATCTTAGCCATTAACTTCAACTCCTCTCATTTCTCCGGAGGATACTTCTTTTTCAAATATACAAGGAGGAGTAATTTTGCCTAAAATAATCAGCAGTTGCATTGTCACGGTTGCTGGCTTTACTACAACGCTCACAGAACATCCCAGCAGAAGAAACACCCTAATGAAGTCTGATCTACACCATGTTTATTGCTGGGTAATCCATCAGATAAGAAGTCCATGCAAATTCCGATCTCAAATTCTGAAGGCACATAATGAGATTTTTAACTGAGACTTATATACACAGTAATTGTCTCTAAATTTTATTTCTCTAAAGTTGTTGAGCCATATTACATGTACCACATAACTCTCTGAGTTGTTCCTGGTATTATCTACTTCTTGATTAAAAATAACACCAAAATAGAAGGTCATCAATACTGGCAAATAATATGCCAAACAGCATTAATACATGAGCTGTGTGGGTAGACACTCCATATTGTTACTTAAGTGTTTTAAATCAGTTGAAACCAGATTCTGATCAATTTAGAAACTTAAAAAGTTTTGCTGTGTATTTAAATAGATTTTTTTTTCCTAGTATTTTTTAGAACTGATTGGGAAACTCCATCCAAATAGTTTTTGTCCTAAAAGGAAAAAAAAAAAAACCTTAAAAAGTACCTTTCCACTGTTACTTTTGACAGATTTTGAGAATGGAAAGTCAGTTCTCAAAACATGAAAAAAAAATTCTGAACAAATATTTTGACATTTGAAATAAAAAATGTCCAAAGTCAGCAGCCTTGGTTTTCATGACATTCCCTTAGCAATTCCCATAGAAGATCAAAGAGAATATGGGGGGGAAATTGTTCTTTTCTTATATTTATTTTTAAGCATCTCCTATGGGTCTTTTCCTAAAGAGCTTTTTGGTCTGAGCTGGTATGTCTACACATAGGTTCTTATTGAAATAAGTTGCTTCAAGATTATTTTGGCCAGATTTGAGGACATTTAAAAAAATCTCAGAAATAACCACAGGATGACTGAACAATCTGTCTCACCTCTCTAGTAATTACTTTTCAAAAGTGTGATAAAGTTTTTCAGGTGAAGTTTTGTTGGTTTTTTTTCCCCTAACTTTAAACTTCAGGAGTGTAAATGTCCCCAGAGAAGGCAACCATTCCATACTCTTCCAACATAAAAGCAGAAGAATTGGATTTACAGAACAATTAATGAGCTCTGGGCTTCATTATCTGACCCCAAGGCCTTAAGGGAGCACAGAGGAGAAGTGAATTGGTTATTTCAGATCTATAAAATTCCACCTTTTCTCTCTCTCTTCATTCAGGTACTTCCTAACCTGACTGTATCTGATAATTTACTCTAAACTGGGATGAATTACATATATAGATCCTCCAGAATAACCAAATAAAAGCATACCAAACCAAAGCAAACCAAGAAACATACCACAAGAATAACATCTTGAATCACTGTCTTGACTCACTATAACATTGCTTTTCGAGCTTGGACTCAGTTTCCACTTTACACGGAATTTTACTTTGGGGTTTGGTGTTCTTTCTTCATTTTTTAAATTTATTTTTCTGAGTGTGAATGCACATATCAATGAAGAATAACTGTAAACAATACTGAAAAATATTCCCAGTAGGTGGGTAGAGAGACACACAGGGAAATCAACTATCTGTAGAGCACTTCAGGGATATCACAAGCATCTGGCCCATCTATCTTTGACTTCCTAGCCCAGATCATCATTTTGAAGTATCTTGATACAGATCCAGCATTGTAAATTTGAGCTTTGCTATGCACTTGCACTGTTGATTCAGCTGCAGTGGGTATCTGGTCATTTGGGCTGAGGAGTTAGAGGCAGATGGCCATAGTGTTAGCCAAATCACTCCCTTCTGTGCTGTTGGCTACAGAAACTGGCATGCTTTAACCATACTAGCCCAGTAGGCCATCTGGATTCAACCAGACCTTTGACCCTTTTTCTGGCATGTCTAACTATTGTAAAACTTTGCTTGTTGGCAATCATGGGAATTTCTGGTTTGTTTGGGTTTTTTTTTTAAAAACAGATGTCCCAAGGAACCGTGAGCTGATATTTCATGTGCTGCCTAGTGTTTCTTTGCATCTATTTCAAGACCTTGCAAAGTAGACAGCGTTGTGAAGCTGGTTCTCCTGTGGAAAACAAAGCCTGGGAGGGAAAATAAGGGGTTTAATTTCACAGACAATTTTGCAAGCTTTCTATAACAATCTGGCCCTAGGGTTGGGGCTATCCTTCCTTTGCAACACTCCGGGCTCTGTTTCAGGTGTCAGAGACCTTGCAGACCTCTGAACATGAAAATATTGACCTGGAGCCCTTCAAGCTAGACTCTACAGGTAAGGACCCAGAAGTAGATGCAATGCAGATGGTATAAGTGAAGGAATATGAGATAAGGAGGAAGGGTTGTGTATTAGGAACTTGTATTTTAAATCATAGAATCATAAACTTATAGAATTGTTTTGGTTGGAAAAAGACCTTTCAGATCATTGAGTCCAACTGTCCAACTTGCAATCTTAAAATTTCAGTAAAGTTCCTGAATTATTTGGTGGATCTATTCTGTTGTGTTTAGTGAAATAGAAGCAAAGGTTGTACTGCGAATTATTTGGTGAAGTGCTAAGTGCCAAAATCAATTCATGGGGTTAATTAGAATTAAGCAAAAGAACCACAGAATGACATAATTGCCTCGACTGGAAAAGACCTTTAAGATCATCAAGTCCAATAGCTAACCTCACACGGACAATTTCCCTAAACCATGACTAACCCACGTCCCTCAGCACTATGTATACACGACTCTTCAATCCCTCCAGGGATGGGGACTCCACCACTGCCCTGGCCAACCCCTTCCAATGCCTCAGAACCCTTTCAGCAAAGAAATTCTTCCTCACATCCCATCTCAACTGCCCTTGGTGCAACTTGAGGCCATTTCCTCTTGTCCTGTCATTTGTTCCTTGGTTGAACAGACCCACCCCCACCTCTCTCCACCCTCCTTTCAGGGACTTGTAGAGAGCAACAAGGTTTCCCCTCAGCCCTCTTTTCTCCACAAAGGAAGAAGGAGGAAAATTCAGCTAATTATCTATACGGAGGGCAGGGAGAAAAAAAAACCCAACACCTTCCCTGCTGGCTGGTCCATGGTTAAATTTTCTCTCAAGGAAAGCAACTTCTATTTAACATACAGACAGGACAACACAGTATTTATATTAACAAGGATATTGGACTAGACAGCCAAGTAGATCTTTCTGATTTTTTTTTTCTTTTTTATTTTTCTTTTTATTTTACTTTTACTCTTTTTTTTTCTTTTTCTTTTTCTTTTTCTTTTTCTTTTTCTTTTTCTCTTTCTTTTTCTTTTTCTTTTTCTACAAGGTTACACTGATATCCTTGCCCCAGACTTGGATAAGAGAATATTTTCTTCAGTTATGAAATTAAATACTCTAAAGTTTATAAGATGACATCCATTTGAGCACAGCATGACTAAATACTATTCACCTAACATAACATTATCAATCAAGAATCCAACACACACACACACACAAGCACAAATGGCCCACACCCAGTGCACCCAGCCAATACCTAATCTGTTGAAAATTAAGCTGGTAATGTATGTTAAAATATTTGTGGGAAGTTTGGATCCTGAGATATTTTGCTGAAGTCTATGAGCCTTTCAATTAATTCATTACTCATGTTCCCCACTTGCTTATTCACAACCAGAGGCTATTGTCTTGTGTTTCTGACATCACAGACCGTTGCCTTAGGAACAGTGATGATGTCACAAGGGTAGAATTAGCACCTACTAATACGAATAGGCACATAGAAGAGATGAATAATGAGTTCAGGGCCTGAATTAGACACAAATTACCAAGAATTTTTTGGACAGGAAAAATATTTGAAAGGTAAATGGGGCTTATATTTAAATATTATGTTTTCATTGCACTTGGAGAGTGAACAAAAGTTGATATTTGAGTATTAAAATTACAAATACTGGGGTGAGAACAGCTGTAGGATCATGAAAGTTTTTTTCCATGCAAATGAGCCAAAAGTTATGACTTTATTTTGAATGCTAAGGGATATGAGTGTGTGCCCTAGAGCCCAACAAGGCACGGGGATCACTAACATCCGAGTACTTGAAGTTCTCAGGGTCCAACAGAACACGGTTCAACAGGGTATTGCATAATGTCTAACTACACTTTCCTCTATTTCCCACTGAAATGTCTTTCCACTCACACTTGTTCTTTGTTTCCTGGTTGACATTTTTATTTTCTGCTTTGTTCAGCCTCAAACTCCTTTATTTTGGATAAGGCTAAATTACCAGCA
>NW_010290550.1:49421-54702 GCF_000700745.2 Antrostomus carolinensis | reverse complement strand
TTGCTGACATATTGAATTTTATGAAAAGAGGAGAGCATATATATTCTGGTCTAGAATAAACCAGAAGTATAAATATTGTCTTTTTCTTATTCCTGTTTTCTTTTTCTTCCCAGGAAAAAAATTAGTACTATGGGGTTCACTATGTCAAATTAACTTTTAACTGTACAGCTTGTATGCATACCACCATCTTTAGATGTCTTGCTCGTTTGTAGCCTGATTTGGGGCTAGGAAAACATTTCCACAGATTAAACTGGTAGATGGGAAGAAGACAAGCAAACATGGTCTTTCCTCTGAGATCTGGAGGATGGTGCCCTTGCAAAGGACTCCTGGACATTTGTTGCTGAGCCAAATCCCTCTTAAAAACAGATCTTGTTCCCACCTTGATTCTCTTAATTTCCTGATCAATGGCTGTGTTCATCATTAAGTTTTCTGAGCCCAGATTCACCTTGTCTATCTTGGGCACCAAACTGAAGTGTTTGAATGAGGATTGTAGTCACTTGGAGCTCTCCCAGCAGTCAGGAGAGGAAAGCAGACACCTCCAGAGGCTAATTCTGCTAATGCACGGTTGTTTGAGTATGGACAATTAAGGCACATGAAGCTCAACCCTGATAGCTGAAATGCTTTGGGTTTAGGACAGGGTATTTGATGAAATGTGACAGCCTGATCTTATCCAAGGAGTGGCACTTGAGGACTGAACCACCACCTCTGACCTGCAGTTCCACGAAGTTCTGAAACAACTTCTTCACTGTGCAATCATTTCTCCACTTGTCGCAGCTTGCTTGCTGGCACTCTTCCTTCCCACTGTCCTCAATTTACAGTACTTCTTGACATTTATTGTGACATTTTTCTACTGGTAACAAAAAGGGTTTTATTCTATGTTTGGTTGGTTTTTGGGTTTTCTTTTTGTTTGTTTGTTTTTTTTCCCTATAACAAAATAATGATAATGTGTCATTTTCAATGTTTAAAGCCTTAAAAGCTTTTTTTCCCCATTTTTTCTTTTTTTTTTTTTTTAAATAGAACTCTAACATTATTTTGCATGAAAAAAAACCCAAACAAAACCAAAAAAAACCCCCCAAAATAGGAAGATGACCAGCCAACTCTCCACCTCCTCAGTTATAACCTGCAGTTTTGAAGGTGGATCAGGCTTTGAGATTTTAAGTAGAAATTACTTAATCTTTCTACTCTTCCCTCAGCAAGGCAACACCTACACCACAGTCAGAGAGGATTCATAATCTGCCCAGGAGTTACTGATGGCAAGAACACCCTGTCCCAAGCACCTTCACTCGCTGAGTGTTTTTCCAGAGGCGCCAAGGCCTTCCAATCCATCTTTTGGCAGGTGATATGTAACGCCAAACCTTACAGGCGGGAGGGTGAAAGCCAAGTCTTGAGGATGCTGTCAGCATGGAGGGATGTGCTGGGACACTCGGCTCCATGCCCAGCCTCGTGGATCCCAGGCAGGTGGTGAACAGTGTGTTTTCACTCCCCGCTCTTGACATGAGGATCAAGTTGCCCATCCGCTTCCGCTGTGATACTAGCCCCCATGGACTCAGTGTGGAGCCACTCTGGCTTCACCAGGGGAGATAGTAGTGACACAGTGTGTCCTCAGCTTGTCACTCTCCATACCGACAGACCTGAGAAGAAGCAGCTGTCCCCGAAACAGGAGTCACAGCTCCCCAAATTACCTTCTCTGCTTCCCTCTAGGCAGTTATGAACATATAAGTGTTCAATGAACTTTTTCCCATCTAGAAAAACATCTAAAATACATATATTGATCTTGCCAAGGTGCTGGAAGGTTGAGCAGTTGTCCCATAAGACAGAAATGTTTTCGAAGTCAGCTAAGTCACACTTGTTTGTAATATGTGTTGCTCCCTAAGAGGCTCCACATATGTTGCTTTGTAAAAATATATATGTAGAGCACATCACAAACACTCACACGTACACTCACATGACTCCATGAAGACAAATGTGCACAGATATTTAAGAGACAGCTACTGCTTTGATCACCTTATATTTTAAATAAGGAAAGGCAGCATTAGGTTTATCCTGTTTTACAGACGAGATGAGCTGAGGATCAGAGAGATTAAGGGCTGGGTTTGCAAAAGTGTCTCAGCAGCTATGGGTGAATGAAGTCAAAGTATCTACTTTTGATAATCCTTCTGAGCACCTCTTTGAACTGTTGGATTCCTAAACCAGCCCAATTCATTCAAGGTCACTGTGGTAGACATCGGTTCTTCTTCAGAGATGTTTTCACCACAATACTGACCTTCAACAAGTTTAGTTAAGTTGTGTGATTATTTACAGGTAGGACATAGAAAAAATATGCTTGAATAATGAGAAACACCAGGCTGTGAAAGGTCCAGTCTGCTGTAGGAGCACATGCAACACATCTGGCACATATTCGTAGCCATCCGGCAATGACAGAGCATGCATACGCATGAAAAGCACCAAAGAAAACAGGAGCAGCCTAAAGTCCTGAGCTGATCCCAGCCAGGCTCTACTGCTGCTTGTGTTTTCATGGAAGGCTTCCTGCCTCTACACTGAGAGCGTGATGGCTCTTCCATGCCGAGTGACTCACTCCAAATGTGAGGAGCCAAAGCTCCCCACCTCTCAGTTCCTCATTTATCACATCCCTCCCCTCCTTGCTGTCTGCGACTGCCCAGGCGTCATCACTACAGATCAAGCTGAGGAGCCAACATTGCTCCACAGAAGACAGAAATGGTGAAACAGACAATATTTTTGCTTGTGTTTCTGTGTATCTACATCTGATCTTGTATTTAACACCAGACTAGATGGTCATAACAAATGGTCCCTCTGGCTCTAAAATCTGCTTATTTTGTTGAGCACTATATGGAAAGTATTCATTCTTCTTTGCCTGTATAAATATACAGGTATAGATAAATATGTGCACATACATAATTATTAAAATATGTACACCCACAGCCTACACACACACACATATGCATTTTATAACCCTTCACCTACATATCTATAAATCTCTAACCTCTTCTGTTCAAATTTTCCCTAGAGTTGAGCTACAGACTATTAATGATAAAGTATGAACTAATGCTCATAACATCCCTGTGTATTTAAGGTGGGATTTCATTTCAGCTAATGTTAGCCCACTAAATGTAAAATTTTAAGCCTAGCTTAGTTTTCTGGACTTTTTGTAGTCTATAAAAAGAGACAAGCATATCCAGAGGTCAATTTGGTTGATCTGTTTTAGTATTTATTGGCTAGAAATAGATGTCAAGAACAAAGTGGGGTTGTTAGAGGGAAGGTGAAATGAATTGGGAATGGCTAGGGTGGAATTTAGACACTAGTTCAGAGCTGTTTCCAGTGCTGGTGTGTTTATGTCAGCTGGGTGTGCAAGTTCCCATTATAGTCACTGGAGACCTGTTCAGTGCAGCCAAGTAGATCCTGAAGAGTAATAGAGATGACCCAAAACCAGACATCTACCAGCTTATAACCTGAATTTTGTCCTCAGACTGCAGCAATTAAGCTGTCTACAGGCAAAATGTCATTCTCCAAACACACATAGGGAGTGGAGACTATGGGGTATCCAAAATATCTGCACAGGGCTCATGACTTCTGGGAGACTTGTATCTTTCTGAAGTGGAGCTTGAGGATCTACAGGTTACACTAACATATTTCACAATTAAATACCTAGTACTAAGCCAGCTTCCGATCTCCAGGGACTGTGATTGAAGGCGATAGATACTGTCAGATAAATGGGTCACACAGAGATGTGGGGCTCAGCTTGCATCACTAAGTCTAGTGCCACATGAGGTCTCACTAGGACCTCACCTCACTTCTAGCTGCCTCGCTGGTAGAGCACAGATCTGCTGTAGTCAACATGTCAGATCTAATACCTCATTGCAGGTATTTTAGAGATAGCTCAGATGACATGAAAACACAACATCCTTAACAGGACATGTTTGAGCATGAGGACAACCTTTATGCTGAGATTATTCAGGTCAACAATCCTTAAAGCCTAAAATTGATCTAATTTTAAAATGTTCTTCTATTGACATGGATGATGCCAAAAACAAACCAAAAGGAAGATTCTCCAAAACAGTTTGATTGAAGGAACGCTCTCAGTATCCCTTTATTAAAATTATCTCCTGACAACTGTTGGAAGTTTCCCCTTCAGTAAGGAAATCAGAGTCTCTTCCACTTTACCAGCAGGGAAAATGAGTATGGATGGCTGAACAAATGAGTTGCAAACATTGTGGCTACTATTGTCACAAAGCCTGTGGCTATTCACAGCATGACACAGGCTGGAAGAGACCTACAATGGGTATATGGTCCATCTCCCACTCAAGGCAGGATCAACAAGCCCATATTTCTGACCATGGGTTTAGAGTGTTACTCTCAAAAAGCATTTTCCTGTAGTGAAGGTTAGATTTTAGTTATCATAACTGTCCCACAAACAATTCCTTATCCCCCTGGCATTTTTTTCTATTTTCCTTGCAGTTTCAACTTCTAGCATGACTCCTGGGTCAATGATGCAAATGTCCAGTCTATTAAAGAATGGAACTTTCAGCTATTTCTGAACAAATTTCTTCCCAATGAAGTTTATTCCTTCACTTATGAACACCCTCTTCTTCTTTCATTATAACCTCCATCCATATGGAGGTTATAATGAAGTACACAGACAGGGGGAAACAAACCATCTGCAGATACATTCCTTGAAGATTTCTTCTTCAAATTAGCAAGACAGTATGAATAGTATTGGACCAGCAGCAAGTTCAGACAAGATAACCATGAGCTGAGACAATTTTTGGCAACCTCAGAAGAGTATGCTGAAGCTTTGATGGTTTCTCCATATCGCTGAAGACAATGGAATTCCTTCCTTTCATTACAATGAGCTTCAGCCAGGTCCTTGTACTGCTGTCATTCTTACTGTATTCAGTGTCTACTTTAGTGTTTGCATACTCAGAATAAATGCTACAATGTTTGCAGTAGCTTCTTTCAGATAAATAATCAGGAGTATATATAAATACATGTTCTCACTAGTCTATAATAGACTAGGTCGAGGGACCTATAGTCAGGTCGAGGGAGGCGATTCTCCCCCTCTACTCCTCTCTTGTAAGGCTCCACCTGGAATACTGCGTCCAGTTCTGGAGCCCCCATCACAAGAGAGACCTGGAGCAGCTAGAACAAGTCCAGAGGAGGCCCACCAGGATGATCCGAGGGCTGGAGCACCTCTCCTATGAAGACAGGCTGAAAGAATTGGGACTGTTCAGCCTGGAAAAGAGAAGGCTCCAGGGAGATCTTATAG
>NW_010290550.1:36133-49129 GCF_000700745.2 Antrostomus carolinensis | reverse complement strand
TGATCTTTAAGGTCCCTTCCAATCCTAACCATTCTATGATTCTATAATGACTTCAGATTGTCATGAGAAACAGCTAATATTAGAAGAAAAAGGGAAGTAAAAGAGCAAAACAACTTGCAAGATTTGGTATCTATGTTTCCCTTAAACACTCATCATCCATATGGCAAACAACTCTCGCTTTTTAACACTTATTGTTTATATTTTTTAAGTAGTTGGATTGCTTAGCAGTTCTCATTTAGCAACAGTTATTATTATCATACATGGAAAGAATAATTAGTGTATATGAAAGTATCACCTTTTTTATTAATTTTTGCACATCTCTGAGACTATAAAATAAAAAGTTGCCTCTACATGCAGAATAGTATGATTGGTATTTGAGAAAAGAGCAGATATCTCTGTGTTTTTTTTACTGGGACTGTCCATCAGGTTGAATGATGGACCTAGCACTCCACAGATACAAGCAACAAAAACTATGGCGACTCCACTATTTCCTTCCCTAGGCAGAGAAATTCCACAGTCATTATGTCTTTGGCGCAGAGCTGAGGTCATGGGTGTGATTCAATGGCTATGAATTTTGGAGTGCAAGGCAGGGTTCTGAAACCAATGACTGGGCAGCAGACTATAGCAACTGGAAAGCCACTCACTCCTCTGCCTGACCTGCTGGTGGAAAGAATTCAGTGAAGGAGAACCAAGGCTGAGCAAAGACACGATGCAATGGGCAGGCAGTCATGGCAAGTGTGGATGTTACAACCAGAGCATGAAGTTCACCTCAGGGTCATTGCAGCTGTCAACTGCTTCTGAGGTTTGATCTAAAGCCCACTGACCTCAATACAAAGCTTTCCATTGCTTTCTATTTGGCAGGCTTTGAATTAGTCCCTTGGCACTAAAGTTTTGAAATAGTGAAAAAAATTAGCAGTTCTCACCTGAGGTTTGCCCTGTTTTTGTAACCTGTAAGGGATGAGATCAGCTGTGTGTTTCTGTTTTGCACAGTGGCCTCAAATCTCAGTTCAGACATGTTTGTGCCCTGTAACATAGATGAGTTTCAACAGTAAGACAGGTAAATATCTCGTAAATTTGTACATTCTCCAAACTCAGACTCTTTGGGAGAAGAAATCATATGAAACTATCCATGTCACAGTGACACTGATAAGCCTAAATGACAATTCAAGACATCATTGACCTTTTGGCTTTTCAATTTAGGGTTCTTCATAATTAATCCTAATCTGAACGTGATGAATGTGTTGCTTGTAAGCTCCCTTTCTTTGCAGAAATGACATAGTTAGAACAAGACTTTTATACCCATAACTGGATGAAACAGCAGTTGACTCAAAGACCTTTGGAGTCATTTTTATCTGAATTATTATTGAAGAATTTGCTTTTATCTTTGGAGGCTAAATCAAGGATATGATCTGAGTTCAGATTCAACAAGAGTCAAATCTTTTGAACAGTTCTTACTATTTGGCTCCTAACACTAAAAATTTCCATGTGGTTAGCTGTACGCCATTTCAGATTGAAGCTGCCTGAGAACTTTCAAAATTTTTAGATGATCTAGCCTAGTACTGATAAAAGACCCATTAGTATGAAATACGTGCCTCCTAAAAATCCTCTGGTCCCAAAGTGTTCACTGCAAAAATTAAAGTTTGACTTGAGAGAGTCTCTACTCACAAATGTTTATGACAAAGGCTATATAAAGAGAAGAATTCTCTGGCAAGCAAAGGTTTTCCAACCAGCTTTGGTTCAAATTCTGCTTAAACTATGCTGGTTAGATCTGTAGTCATTTTCACAATACATTAAACTGGATCATGCTACATGAATAGTAGGATAATGAGCCTACAGCTGGTCATAGGGGGATTCCTCCCTAACAATAATGTCTAGTTGGAGGAACAAATTGTAATAGAAATTAAATAACCACCTAACTTGTTACAAACTGAAGCAGAATCCATATCTATATTGATCAGGAATAAACTGCTGTCCTTCACTGCCCTGACCAGTCAAAACTTTTCATGTAGACTGGAAAATCACCAGTCTTCCAATTTAGTGTCCATCAACAATTATTCACTTTTCTACAGCGCAGGCTGACTCTACGTCAAATTTCTGTATATTCAGGTTAGAAATATTCTTCTCATTCCCAGAGAAACTTCTGAAGATACAAAAAAAAATGCTATTAATTTTTCAATAAGGAGATAACACTTGAGGTCTCTTAGAATTTTTTTTGTTTTCTTTTCTTTTCAGGAATCTTGAGAAGGAACAACCAAGGCAGTGAATTATTTTCCTGAACTATGAGAGACATTCATCTTTACAACATTCTTCATCCACCACTGAGTTGTCTAAGGTTGTCAGTTATTCCAGGGTCTTCTCATTTTGATGAAAACCTTATGTCTGATGAAATAGTGCACTGAAAAATAAGTACAATACCGTGAAGAGGTTTTTGTCTTTTTTTGTTGTTGGTTGGTTCTTTTTCTGGGGAGCAATGAGTTATTTTACAGCAAAATAATTTACAGCAAAATATCGTTCAAATGGAGGTGAGGGGAAGCCTACCCACTTCTAGATGCAATTGGATACCAACAAGGGAAGCAGAATAAATGACAAATTCTCTGTCATTTACCAGATACACCACACTCAGATATACACACAGCTAGAAGTAAACCATTTTGGGAAGAGGACAGAGTATTTGTGCTATGATTCATCTTTGAATCACTCAATCCCATGACCTAGCCTCCAAAATATTTCATGGTGACACTCCTGACAGTCATCTGGGATGTCCACTGCCATACACACAAACGCAGAAAAACACATTCCTGCATAAAGGCAACGGGATTGCAAATTATGAAAACAAACTTGCAAGTCTGACTTAAAGCTTTACGCCTGCTGAGGCTCCACGCTAGGTAGTAATAATATTTACAAGGCACATGGACTCCATTGGCTGGACTGTCTCGCTCCCTTACCTGCTGCACTGATGTATATTCTACATGGTTGGACATGTGATGTTACCCTGCAGCCCAGGTCCTTGATTTATAGTGTCTGGTAACGTCTTCCTCATGCAAAAATTGAAATGTCTGATTTTTGGATGCTGAAGGAACATTGGATTTGCTTTGACCTGTAAATGAAGAGTTGCCAATCAGTCTTTAAAGGTTGGGGGTTTGGGTTTTTTTTTTTTTTTTGTTTGGTTGGTTTTTTGTGGGGGTTTTTTGTGGTTTTGGTTTTGGGTTTTTTTTTGTTTTGTTTTTGTTTTTTTAAATGAAAGTCTCTTCTCGTCTCCTGCCTCTTTTTCTGCTGGTATCTACCACCCTCAGAGTTTTTCAGCACTAATTGAGCCAAAATCTGTTTTTTTTTTCTGATACTGAAAGTCTTTAAGTGTTCACTAAGGTGGTTAGATCAGAATCAACAAGAGGTTAGCCACAGGTAAAAAGCATCAAAATAAAGACAAGCTGAACAGAGGATTAGATTCACTTAATCTGACTTTTGTTGTCTAAGGATAGACTTGATTATTTGTATAGGCCACAGTCAGTGAATTGGAACAAGACCTTTAGAGAAGATACCATCCTATCCTGATCTAGGTAAAGAAGGGGGGGATGAAACTCATGCTTTCAAGGTGCTTATGTTTTTCCATTAACCATGGAGTAATGTAAATAAATAATTGATTTAAACTAAACATCAAATATGGAGATATCTTAGTGGAGACTTTCCCACCCAAGGCCTTACATACCACTTAAACTTTCTAACAATATCCCTAAGGATACACTGAAGTCCTTTAGGATGATACATCTGCATACACTCCAATTGTTCTTCCTGAAATAACCTTATTTAGCAAGGAAGAGCATAGCTTCATAAAAATATGAAATAATTCTGCCCTTAGAGATCTATAAGAAAAAGGAATAATAAATTTTCCATTGACTTTAGCCTCTGACTAACTGTCAAACTTTCCTATTTGCAAATTTTGGGAACACAATATATAGGCACTAAATCTTTATTAGTGTATACAAAAGCATCCTCCACTCTCATTCAAAAGACCTCAAAAGACCTCAGCTTGTACAACAGATCTCAGTCGAGCCTCAGATATTTGTCAGCTAAAGTTAAAATTGTCCCACTTTATATTTTCGCTGCTAACTTCAGAAATTATTTCACCCTTACATCATATGCTGTCTCTGTAACTTCCTTTAACTTAAAAAGCCATTTATACAAACCTTCACAAACATAAGAAAAATCTCCTTTAATTTTCTTTGGAAGTTTTCCTGTCTGCCTCCAATGTCAAGTGATATTAAATATATATATATATATATATATTTGCAAAAAATAAAAGTAGTATACAGAAATTTGGTGATGAGATGGTGAAGTAAAACTTCCCAAGAGGCTCCCTCAGTACTGGGTAAGATTATTAGTGTCACAAAATTATTTTTCTTCTCTGAAATCTCTGAGCTTGAGAGAGGGAAAATTGAACTTTTCATGCCCCTCCTCTACCTTAGAAGAAGGAGTGAGAATATTGTTATTTTGTGTACCATTTTGATGGCTTTTTATACCATTTTTAGGGGTTTTTTGCCTGTGATTTACGTCCTTTGTGCCCAGACTTATGGGTGTAGAGTGATTCTCTATCAAACTGTATTTCATATTGCTAGGAACTTCTTATTGAGACCTGCACACTGACAACAAAGCACATGATGGAAGCTTTACTAAGCTCTTTGATTTGAAAGTTCCAGTTCATCTTCCTAAGCACTAGAAGATGACCTGTTCATCTATCCATCCATTTGTCTATCCATATTACAGATACACCTAATATTCACGTTTAAGGAACTCTTTGTGTATAATGTTTTTTTGAAACTCACTTGCCTCTCATTTCAAACTTCTTTTTGTTTTCAACGGTAGAATTATTTTCATCCTCCTGTATTTTGTATGTCCTAGGTTTTTGAGGGGTTATTTTTGTTATTTTATTTTTCCATAGTACTGCATATATTATTTATTGTTATATAGCTTTAGGGACCCCAATTGCACTGTAATGATGATGCGGAAAATAACTTAGAAGGGCAATAGTCCCAGTTATGACTGCTAAGAAATATTCAAGAAGGGTTTTTAGGAGCTCCATCAACCTGGGACACAGTGCTTATCAGAAAGGCTGCTGTGATATGTCTTTTTTATTGGTGATATTCTGAAACACTTCAAAAATGCATTTTAATTCCCAGTCTAGTGCTTCAGGACAAAGTTCTGTCCAGGAAAGGATTATGGTCCAATCCAAAGACCCATGCAAAGACTCCCACAGGTTTCACTGGGCTTTCAAATTGTCCCAAATGAATTACCTGAATTTAATGTATAAGGAGGCAGCAGTTCTTAAAATGATATGAGGAAGGATCTGCATGGATTTTGTCAGGAAGCTTCTTCCAAATTATTTAGGGCTCAATTAATCCTTTGGGCTCAGCCTGGAGTAAGGTACACTGGTTAATCATGGTACACAGACGTGGTCTTTCCAAGGTTTCTTTTCTTGCTCTGGGTTTAAGGGAACAGCAAAAACCTGCAATTCATGAAGGCCAGTGGCTCATTTCCCTCCTTAGGCTTTGTCAAGAGAGTTTTTCAGGTGAGTGAAGAGGTGATAACAAGCATCTACCATGTCTGTCTGGCCCTTGCTTATATTCAGTTCTCCACAACTGATGAAGATTTGAGTAAGTTTGGCACGTTTTTGCTTCCAGATATGTTTCAATAAAGTGAGGGCACAGACTGCCCATGGGAAGGATTTGGAGCCTTTTTCTTCTGCTTCGGAAGATTCCTGGAATACTTCACCCGTTCCTGCTTGCAGCAACCTCATTGCCTCAGTGGGGAATCTTCATTTCCCTCAAGAACAACACTAGAGCATTTATAGCCCCAGCCACTGTCATGAATCAACTATTTTTTACCAAATTGCTTATAATTCAAATATATAAGAGAGTTAAATGATATGGTAGGGACAGAAACTTGCCCCAGGTCACACACCAGTGCCAGACCCATCATCCAGGTTGTTGTGGGCAGGGTTACACATAACCCAGAGAGATAAACTCTTGTTGCAAAGGACAGAAAAAAATGAAGGTTCATGTAATGGAAAAACTGCTTTGGACTATTCAGATTAAGAGCACACATTTAGTTTAGATCAGATATTAGGAAGAAGTTCTTCACTGTGAGGTTGGTCAGACACTGGAACAGGTTGCCCAGGGAAGATGTGGCTGCTCCTCCCTGGAGGCGTTTAAGGCCAGGCTGGATGAGGCTTTGAGCAACCTGGTCTAGTGGAAGGTGTCCCTGCTGATGGCAGGGGGGTTGGAACTGGGTGATCTTTAAGGTGCCTTCCAATCTTAACCAATCTATGATTCTATTTCCTGGTTACAGCGAGTATTTCATAGCTGTGTAGTGCAGAAAAAAAGCTAAATTCAGCTAAAAACTGTGGTTTTCCTGGTACTGCTGCCTGTGCCCAGGAGACAGGGAGAGGAAAAGATGGACAGAACATGCTAACCCAAGAGAAGAAATGGTTATGTACACTGCCTTCAGTGGATTTCAGCACCTGTGTACCTCTAAAGCCTTCTACTAAGTGCCCCATCAGAAAGTCATTCATACCAAATTTCAAGTGCATCTCCAACAAATGATTACTAGATCTCTTCAACAAAACACAAAATTTTTTGACATATTCTGTACTTTCCACACACGACACAAACATCTGTTGTTACACAATATTTATACCATACCTACATATGATTTATGCTGCTGTGTGCTATGAGAATGGATATATAATATGCACGTTATCTACATAAATAATCCATTTTGCTAACCTCTTCCAGAAGAGCTGCACCATTTTGTCTGAAACATCTCCTTCAGCTCACTTTCTGTCCTCTTCAGGAGAAAGGTGTGAGGAAGACATCTGCAACTGGATATGGTTTGTGACTTGGGAAAGTCTGGATGGCCTTCATAAAAATGTAGGTACCAAGCCAAACTATAATATTGCTTACTCAGAAGGATGCTGTGCACTTTTAAGGGAAGAACCTGGAGATGTTGCAAATGGTTGTAACTTGACTTATTTAATATCTTCCAGTTAAAAAAAACCAAAACAACAACAAACAAAAACCAAAAACCCCAAAAAACCCACAACAAAAAACCCCAAAACAAACAAAACCCCAAAAGCATTATGAACAGTAGTGTCTTTGTTAGCATCAGGAAGAGATGTTGGGGTCAGAGGAGTCTGTTCATTTTTCTTTTCAGCCCAAAGCTGCTGAAATGGGTGGGTTCCTCACCTGGTATAGGTTGATGTGTCCTTACTGAAGGTATAGGTTGATGTGTCCTTACTGAAGGTCAACTTCTCTTTGGCATTAATTAAGGTATAGGTTGATGTGTCCTTACTGAAGGTATAGGTTGAGTGCTTACCATCTTTCCAGTACATTAACTGGGATGAGAAGTTCAGCAGTTGAAAATCATCACAATCAGGTCTGTTGGATCTCATTTGGAATTCATGGGGCAAGAGTCAATCCTGTTTCACACATCTCTCTTCACTAAGCCTGTTTATAGCAGGTTACAGAAGGATGTAACTCCAAACTGCTGGATAGGTGCTGCTTAGCAGAGCTCTCCTGGAAGCTATGTTCCTCAGCTACAGCCCTGTGCCTTATTACCTTCACTTAACCTATTGCCACCCCAATCATGAAATCCAGTGTGATTCTCTCTCAATTGTAAATGCAAAGAAAGCTGCAGGATCCATAGAGTTTGGCTCCTCAGTGGATGCAGATGAAGCCAATGAAGCCACTTCAGTTTTAACCATGTAAGGAACAGATTACACAGAGGAGATATCTAAGCTAATTCAAAACCTAACTGAGCACAGTCCTCAGCACCCTGGCTTTAGGTGACCCAGCTTTGAACCAGGAGCTAGACCAGATGATCTCCATAGGTCATTCCAGAAAACTACCTTATGGTTCTGCTCTCTGATTTGGCTGAGAGATGTTTTCTGGATCTGTAATAGCCAGATGTCTGCTGTGTGTTTGTGTAGCTTTGCCTGATGTTGTGATGGGGATGATCACAGGTTGAGTGCTTACATGTATAAAGGGCATTTCAGGCTTGTAGAGACCTCCCTCCTTTTCCACTTAATCACTCTGGAACCAGCAAAGGGAAGTCCAAAGGCCAAATCTTTAACTGGCATGAGCCACTATGGCTTTACTGACTTCAACAAAGCTTTGCTGGTTCACAGCAGCTGGAGATATGGCCCCTGTCAGCAGGATTTTTCGTAGAGATCTGGTACTTCATGCTAGCCATTTGAAAGTAGAGTGTGTGCACTTTGAGTAGTTTGGTTACAAAGATGAAATATATTGTTTTAATATACATTTTAAACATGCTGGTAATTTCTTTGCTTTTCTTTAAAAACACAACAGAAAAAAATAAAAAATTAATGGTAAGTGGAAATCCATTTTGCCGTGGAATAGTAATACACTGTATGTTATTATTATCCTGCTATTCCACAAGGAAAGTAAATGCCAATAAAAGGGATTATAAAGCAACATGCATTTTCAATTAGGGTCTCCAGTGCTGCTCAAAGTAAGCTTTGCCAAATGACTAGCTGATGGGACATAGCTCACAGCAAGTTCTGGACACATACTGAGGAGGAGGGGAAAGATGAAGGGACTTCTCTGCTCCCTCGCAGTATGCCTGGTCAAGCACATGGTGAGACCTCCTCCTGATCAATCAGGCAAGGAGTCAGGGACCAGGAGGGCAGAGCAAGGGCCAAGAGAGGTTGTGACTCCTGTATCTCATGGTCCGGGGAAAGCAAGAATGGGGAGGAGGTCTTGTGGGCTGAGATGGATCACTTCCCCCAGAGTGAAGAAGCAGACAGGGGCCATCTGTGTCCTATTAAATCTTCTGGTCCTGGCCAGAGGCTGTGCAATTAGGAGACAAGCCCTCTTCAAGCAGACCGGAGCTATCTGTAAATAAACCAATGCATGCCCATGCACACTCACACTCGTTGTATCTCATCTCTTACAGCTACACAAGCCCAGTTTACACATCCTATGCACAGATATTATTAAATTATACGCTACAGTGTCTATGTATATATAAAACACTCGTATAAGTTTGTATACATATACATACACATTATATAAAATATATTTATATATGTGTGTGCCTCCTTGCTTCTCAGTCTAGATATAGAACCTTTAATTACGTAGGAGCTTCAAGAAATATGTAAAGTTTATAAATATATATATATATTATTTTTTTTTTACATGATTCCGGACACAGAACAAACAAAACACGAAAAGGCAGTTGGGATAAGAGATGGGACAATAAAAAGAGAGACCAGTGCTTACAAATAGATGGACCATTGAAGATGATGTCTCTAGGATATTATCTGTTCTCCTCCTAATACACCCAATTTCCAATTAAGTAAAAGTAAATCTTACTCTTTTTTTCCTCTAGGAGTGGTGAACCATTCTCATTGCTATCTGGGACAGGATTTGACAGCTTACATCAGGAATGGGCGTGACGTTGCCCAGATGTGTCTGCTGAAGGAACCATTTTCCTGGTGATGACAGAAGTCTGGCAAGATGCCTGATAAAAATCTGAGGGTTTGTTTTTTTTTTTTTTCTTCTCTTTCAAAACAAAAACTGGGAAAAATGTAACCTGTATGTGTCAACCACACATACATGAGAAATCTCACCCTTTTTCTTTTTTTTTTTTTCCAGGTAGAAACACTGAAGTCTTCAGAAAAGACAGGAAATCTTAACACTGCCCTCCCCAGAGCCTCATCTATCAATCAAGTCTTTATTTTGGCCCCAGAATACTCAATCTCACTCCCTCTCTTCCTCAATTTGTTGTATCTTGTACAGGAACCCAAGGCCTTGTTTAATATATTTGTTTTTTACACTGACAACATAAAGGTCAACACTTAAGTTAGGTTACGTAATCAGATCAGTCCCCTGTGACTAACCACAGAGCAAAATAATTCTCATTTAATTGTCCTCTTCTCCCACCCCCATCTTTCTGAACAGCAAAGTTCTATTATTTCTTCCTTCATTCTGCCTTGGAATCATTTCAGGACTGATCTCAGGTTTATATGAATCTGGGATCAAATTTTCAAAAACACTTAAGCAAGACTTATTCATAAAAGACTGAGGCATTTGGGAAGGAAGAAGATATATATATATTTTTTTTAATGCTTTTTCAAGGCAAAAAAAATGATGCAGAGGGATACTCAGCAGGAGATAGACATACTAGCCTAGTTCATATTTTTCTTCAGCAAATATTCCTTGTGAGTATTGACTTTCCACAGAGAAATCCACAGGGGCCTGGACAGCCAAAAAGTGGCTGAGCTCCCTGGTGTTGTAAGAAAAAGATAGGAATAAATGCAATTTCAGTGTCTAGCTACATATTCAATTAGAAATAGTTCTGATTTTGGAAATGTCAAACTGAATTACTGCCATGTGTGTTTACAGACTGGAAAGTGACAGGCTAAATATTAGCCTGGAGAAGCAGGACCTGGGAGTAATGATGAGTGCCAAGTTGAACATGAAATAGGAATATATCTTAGTGCCACCAGTTCACTCCCACTGTAAATAAGGCAAACCACATAATAATGTAGCATGTTAGAAAGTGGATGCCCAGTCTACCAAAAGAAGCCATTATTCTGTATTCAGTGCTGTCAAGGCTGCACCTATAGTATTCTACTCAGTTTTGTGGGCAGAACTCAAGATGGATTTGGAAGGGTACCCTATGGGACTTAAACATGCCATCAGCATGTCCTCTGAAAAGACCTCAATGGAGCTAGGCTTGCATGTTGAGTGGAAACTAAGGAAGCAAATAGCTTCCTAGAGCTATTTCAGTGGCAGCTAGAAAAAAAATCAAAACAAAACAAACAAGCAAACAAACAAAACAAATCAAAACTCTTCTTAATCATGCTACACGATACAAGGGGCAATGGTTTTGGTTAGAGAGGTTTAGTCTGGACATTAGCCTTCTCTTTTCCAGGCTGAAGAGTTGGGGCTGTTCAGCCTGGAAAAGAGAAGGCTCCAGGGAGATCTTATAACAGCCTTCCAATATCTTAAGGAGGCCTACAAGAAAGCTGGGGAAGGACTTTTCATAAGGACAACTAATGACAAAACAAGGGGAAATGGGTTTAAACTGAAAGAGGGGAGGTTTAGATGAGATATTAGGAAGAAGTTTTTCACTGTGAGGGTGGTCAGACATTGGAACAGGTTGCCCAAGGAAGTTGTGGATGCCCCCTCCTTGGAAGTGTTTAAGGCCAGGCTGGATGAGGCTTTGAGCAACCTGATCTAGTTGAAGATGTCCCTACTGATGGCAGGGGGGTTGGAACTGGATGATCTTTAAGGTTCCTTCCAATCCTAACCATTCTATGATTCTATGATTAAGAATAAAATCATTTCACTCTACTGGAGCACTGGAGCAGGATACCCAGAGAAGCTCTGACATATACATCCTTAGAGGTTTACAACCCATGGCCAGGCAAAGCCATGACTGACCTGATCTATGGTTGGCTATAGTTCTTCCCCAGCTGGGAGTTTAAACTAGAAGGCCTCTTGTTGTCTTTTCCAAACAGCTTTTCCATCATTCTTTGATTCTAATGACATCAGATTTCTCAGAAATTGCACTCCCAAAAAGCACTTTTTTTTTTTTTTAACCTCCCTAACTGAAATCTTAAATATAGTAAAAGAAATAAGATGGCTTATTTCTTTCTCTTAATTTATACCACGGCTTTCCATGGTTTAGTTTTCACTGTGTAATTGGAGATTTGGCTTTCATCATGTGCAGTTAAACAAAATCCTAACACCCATGCCTGGCTGCTAGGATGTGTTAGCAGGGAGAAGACATATGAAGTGTTTTCAATATCTCTGGGAGTTTCTGGCTATCTTTGACTACCCAATTGAAAAGGTCATCTGCTCATTTATAGCTAATTTAGCTAAGGAAATCTTTGGAACAAGTCCTGTGCAAGGCTAGAGCATGCATCCCTGGATCCGTAATAAAATGTTTTAGTTGCTCTGCCAGTCAGGCCTCTGTATGTAAGTATGTGCTGTTATGACTCTAAAGAGGTTGGAGATCAGAAATTCTAAGCAGCAATAATATTTCCTTTGTTCAAATACAGAAAACACCCTCAAAACAGTTTAATATTTTATCTTCAGATATCAGTTCCTTATAACTAGTTTTGACAGCTGAGCAGTTACTCCTAAACTGAGCTTTCAGGATGAAAGAACATTGTGATTCAACAAGTTACTTAAGAAAAATTAATTATTTGGATCCTATGATCCCCAAGTTTGCTAATATTACTAAAGTCAGGATTTCCTGCTTAAGCTTAGGTGCCTACTGACATTTGAATACTCTATAACATGTCTGTATGGGGTTGGTAAATAAGACACAAGGTCATGT
The DNA here is from genome assembly GCF_000700745.2 of Antrostomus carolinensis. NCBI lineage: Eukaryota > Metazoa > Chordata > Aves > Caprimulgiformes > Caprimulgidae > Antrostomus > Antrostomus carolinensis. Next base: position 36,766 of record NW_010290550.1, on the reverse strand, counting down.
GGTCGTGTGCCCTTCAGGAACTGGCATCCAAAATGGTACTAGATAATTATTTCTGAGCAACTGAACTGAGCTTCTACTACATAGGTAGACACCCACATATAGATTTATGCATCTGTAGCTGAGTCACACCTAACACAACTTTCTGAGATGGGACCAAGAGTTCAAAAATTAATATAATTCATTAATAATTGCTTTGTTATTTTCAGTCCAGATTATTGTCCCTGGTTGGAAAATATTTTCTGAGAAAAATCACAATAGGGGACTATTACAGTTAACAAATAATGACCTACCTTTGTATCCATGAATTATAAAACCACAGCAAATTGTCAGAAGGTAACATGGGAGTTTTACTCTAAATTTTTACATTAAGTCTTTGTCTTGGGGTTAAACTGTTGCATCTGAAAGAAACAGATTATTGTCCCTGGTTGGAAAATATTTTCTGAGAAAAATCACAATAGGGGACTATTACAGTTAACAAATAATGACCTACCTTTGTATCCATGAATTATAAAACCACAGCAAATTGTCAGAAGGTAACATGGGAGTTTTACTCTAAATTTTTACATTAAGTCTTTGTCTTGGGGTTAAACTGTTGCATCTGAAAGAAATGAAGTCTCTGCTTTCCTTATTTTT
>NW_010290550.1:15183-36123 GCF_000700745.2 Antrostomus carolinensis | reverse complement strand
TCCCTGAAAGAGTTTATTGCATTCCACTATTGGACAAAGGACAGTGGACTATGAAGGATAATTATTCCCATCCTTATTTTCTCAAGCATTTTGACTAATTAGAAAGGAATTAGGAAGGAAGTCACATGGTCTAGTGAATAGAGGAAGGGACTAGAAACCTTGAGAACTATGATTTACACTTCAGTCTACCTCCAGTATAGGTTGGGAAATGATCTGTTAGAGAGCAGTGTAGGGGAAAGGGATCTGGAAGTCCAGGTGGACAGCAGGATGACCATGAGCCAGCACTGTGCCCTTGTGGCCAGGAAGGCCAATGGCATCCTGGGGTGTCTTAGAAGGGGTGTGGTTAGTAAGTCAAGAGAGGTTCTCCCCCCCCCCTACTCTGCCCTGGTGAGGCCACATCTGGAATATTGTGTCCAGTTCTGGGCCCCACAGTTCAAGAAGGACAGGGAACTGCTGGAGAGAGTCCAGCACAGAGCCACCAAGATGATGAAGGGAGTGGAGCATCTCCCTGATAAGGAAAGGCTGAGGAAGCTAGATCTCTTTAGCTTGGAGGAGACTGAGGGGTGACCTCATTAATGTTTATAAATATTTAAAGGGCGAATGTCATGAGGATGGAGCCAGGCTCTTCTCAGTGATGCCCAATGGTAGGACAAGGGGCAGTGGGTGTGAGCTGGAACACAGGAGGTTCCGTTTAAACTTGAGAAGAAACTTCTTTACAGTGAGGGTGACAGAGCACTGGAACAGGCTGCCCAGGGAGGGGGTGGAGTCTCCTTCTCTGGAGACATTCAAAACCCACCTGGACCCTTTCTTGTGTAATCTCGTTTAGGTTCCTGCTCCAGCAGGGGGATTGGACTGGATGATCTTCTGAGGTCCCTTCCAATCCCTGACATTCTGTGATTCTGTGATTCTGTGAGTGGTACAAGCTAAGTCAGTTCCATGAAATACCCAAATCTCATCATCTTTAAAATCTAGAAAGTAGGAATAGTTCATTAGTTAAGGAAATCAAGTACATAAAAATATGCGGGTCTGAAATTCAGCACTCTGCAGTTAAAGGCATCTTTATGTGAAAGTCTGCAAGCAGCTGTTCAGCCTGTACAATATGGAAATTTTATTAACCTATATAAAGCATATAACAAACGTTATTGCATTTTATTAACTGCTTCTAAGATGAAGTTTAAATAGGAAGATATGAGAGCTGTTGAGGAGTAAAAGTCTCTGTGGACAGGGTGTGCCCCCTTTAGCTGTGAGGCATGTAACACTGGATTTCATCCATTACTCCCTGCTGCAGAGCATGCTGCTTTATCATAAGTGGTGGGGAGAGAAACGTTTGTTGACCAGCTATAAACTGAACAAAAAGAGATGCATTCAGCAGCCCATTACTGTAACGTTGTAATAGGACTGGAGGAGACAGAGAAGGATTAAGCATTCTAAGAGAGAAACATAAAACAATATGAAACACATAGAATAACAATTAAAAAAAAGAGGAAGAAAGAAAAAAAAATCGACCTTTCAGACCATGCAGAGAATAATTCAAAGCAAATGTGAAACCATTCTCTTCATCAAGACAACCACAGTAGGTCACACAAGTGCTTTGCTTTTTTTTTCTCTCTTTTTTATTCTTTTTTGTTTCTTTTTAATACACAACATTAAGCTAGTGGTCCTGGACAGTATGAGTAGGAAATATCTCTTGAATGACTGTGGTTGCCAACTGACTGTTTTGTATTTATTTTGTAATTATTCTGATTATTTGATATATGCTTTCGGTGTTTTTTTCCCCCCTACCAGGAAAATAGAAGCATCAGTTCCCCATACGTTTCTCATATTTGTGATCAAATGTATTCATGGAAAATATGGTTTGCTGAATGGTTGTGGGCAGGACTCATACATACTTTTGTAATGCCGGATGTTTAGAGTAAGATTTTAAATATACACTCAAACCTTCACATTTTTTTATGAATAAACCATACCCTGGCTACAGAGACACCTGACTGGTCCTAAACAGACCAGCTCAGCTTTGGCAAGGACTTTTAATGCAGAATATAGCTTTACATTCTCTGTAACCTACTGCAAGTTGGCATTTTGCTGCAGAAAGAAGTGATTCTGTCTTCCCCCACCAACCGCTGTCCCCTCTTCCTCCTGCCAGACCAAAGATTTATGTATCTGTGAGGTGGAATGAGAGAAGAGGCTGAAACTAGCCTTCAAAAAAACCCATAGTGTTGACCCAGATTGGCTCCCTGATCTGGCCCAGAGTACTGCTACACAAGACAGCAGACACTGGCCCAGGTTGCCCAGAGAAGCTGTAGATGCCCCCTCCCTGGAAGTGTTCAAGGCCAGGCTGGATGAGGCTTTGAGCAACCTGGTCTAGTGGAAGGTGTCCCTGCTGATGGCAGGGGAGTTGGAACTAGATGATCTTTAAGGCCTCTTCCAACCCAAACCATTCTACGATTCTAAGAATTTGCACTGGATTAGGCTTACAATTTTAAAAGATGCGAGAAACTATGGACAAGACTGTTCTGGGCATACACAGCCTTTCATGATGCTTTTCTTGAACTGACAGACCCTCCCAGGACCAAAAGGACATCAGTGCCAGGACACTCTATCTGACTCTGGACCACTCATTTATGTCCAAATTGCTCAGATGTTATCCATGATATCCAAACCCAACATTACCTTTCATACTTCAGAGTTGGCTGAAGCTTCGCGGCAGCTTTAGTACAAGAACTGTAGCCAGAGCATTGCAAATTTGAGTTGTCAAAGAAAACCAGTCTCAAACGAGAGCATTTTTATTTATGGTTTTCCTTGTTTTTTTGGGTTTTTGCTTGTTTGTTTGTTTGTTTTGTTTTTTTTTCTAAATTTCAGGAGAGTAAGACCAGTGCACAGACCATTTCTCACTCTTTGTTGCTCTTTGACTATCATGAAATATATGGTTGCAAACTCCTCATGGTAAATCCAGAACTGCTTCTGGATTTGGGTTCGTGGTCTGCTTATGTCTGCAACTCTTCCTCTGTTTAATTTTCTCTTAGCCATCTTCAAGGTTCACAGCACCAAACTGCAGAGCTTGATCTTAGGATATTCAGGGAACAGGCATTATCTAGAGAGAAGGAAGACCATCATGAGAATACTGCAGGCAAACTGATCAGTTCATGACGTGCAGCATCAATTCATGCTTTGAAGTGTTTCATTCCAATTTTATTGTGCTCAAGGCTAGCAAAGGGTCTTTTTTCTTACTGGAATAACACAGAAACTGGTTTAAAATGCACTAGTAGAAGCCTACTATCTCCTTGCCACCAAGTGGGAAGAGGAGAGAATGCTTTCTGTATCACGGTATATCAAATCTAGCCCACAGTCAAGTATGTAAGGAATTTAATTATTTCACTTTGAACTCAGTTGCTTCAGCAAATACAATACAGAAAACTTAAAAAGCATGGTAACATCATGCAATGTCTGGAACATAAATAGAGAACAGCTAACAGGCATAAAGAAGGAAAACACAGAAGCAGAAAGACAAAGAAGATAAACCAAGTGAATATAAACATAGCTCAGATATTTTTTCTTTGTATTTTGTCTTTTGGGTTTCTTTTTTTCCCCCTTTCTTTGTGGATCTGTTTGTTGCCTCACTGAGTATTTCCAATGGTATTCAGCCTACTGAGCAAGTATTTTTTGGGATTCACTTCAAAGCAAATAGAGCACTACATAGGAAAGGAAAAAAAGAATGTTCAGATATAATGCCTCCAGCTAGAGCTTGAGTCCACAGAATAAGACCAGAGTTTTTTTCCAGCTGAAAACTCCACTTATTACATTTCCTGAATCCTTCCTACCTTTCTCATTCTGTTTTTCAATACCTTGCAGATTATTTTGATACTTCCCAGCTCAGAGCAGTGTTATACAGTACCATCGCTTCCCTCACCATCCCTCTCCCCCTCTCTCCACTTCAGACAATTGTGGTCTCTTTTGCATTGTTGTGTGAAAATCAAGAAAACCAGAATGCTTTGATTCTCTCCCACTCATGACTATGATGTTGCCAAAATGAATGGAATGAAAAGAAAAGGGAATGAAACCAGGAGAAAAGAGGAGTTTTAATTCTTAGGCTTTCTTTTCTTTTCTTTCCTTTCCTTTCCTTCCTCTCCTCTCCTCTCTTCTCTTCTCTTCTTCTCTTCTCTTCTCTTCTTCTCTTCTCTTCTCTTCTTCTCTTCTCTTCTCTTCTTCTCTTCTCTTCTCTTCTTCTCTTCTCTTCTCTTCTTCTCTTCTCTTCTCTTCTTCTCTTCTCTTCTCTTCTTCTCTTCTCTTCTCTTCTTCTCTTCTCTTCTCTTCTTCTCTTCTCTTCTCTTCTTCTCTTCTCTTCTCTTCTTCTCTTCTCTTCTCTTCTTCTCTTCTCTTCTCTTCTTCTCTTCTCTTCTCTTCTTCTCTTCTCTTCTCTTCTTCTCTTCTCTTCTCTTCTTCTCTTCTCTTCTCTTCTTCTCTTCTCTTCTCTTCTTCTCTTCTCTTCTCTTCTTCTCTTCTCTTCTCTTCTTCTCTTCTCTTCTCTTCTTCTCTTCTCTTCTCTTCTTCTCTTCTCTTCTCTTCTTCTCTTCTCTTCTCTTCTTCTCTTCTCTTCTCTTCTTCTCTTCTCTTCTCATTCTGTTGGAAAGGACAATTGAGTGGAAAAGGGAGGAAGAAACCTAATGAAAAAACAGTGACAATAAACAACTAAATATTCAGAGATCAACCATAACCAAGCTTTCCTGGAGTATACGGAAACACATGCACATACTCTCACTGCCTTCTCTAGCAAAAACCCAGCAAGAACATGAATCCATGTGTGGTAGTTCTTGCTCAGGCTGAAAGGGAGAAAGTTTATTTATGTTTTGCTACATAAAATTTTATCTGTCCCTTGCATGTATTTTCTGCCTGGCAAAAGATCCTAGCATTTTTAACCTACTTGAAGGAGGTAGGTCCCATGCCAAGATACAACCACAGTACAAATAATGATTCTTTCTAAGAAGTATCCTTAGAAAGAGGTTAACAAAACATACTGGGCACCAGAAAGAGTGGATAGTTTTAAAAAGAAATAAAACATACAGCAGGGGTATGAAAAGTTTTAGCTAAGATAGCCATAAAAATGTGGTGGAAAAAAAAATCATACATTTACACACATGCATTCCTGTGTATGTGCAAGAAATAAGAAGATGGGACCTGATACAACTTCTCCAGCTGACAGGAAAAGTCTCTGGCAGATCCAAGACTAGAAGCTTGGTCACTTCTTTTTCTACCTAGCAGACAACGCATTAGAAAATCGCAGCTAACACCTGATTTTTGCAAAGTTATTGTGAGAATGGGTAAATTTGAAGCAATTGACAGTGAGAAATTAAAGATTTTTTTTTTCTCAGATACTTGTCATTTTTGTAAGATATTGAGTCAAAATTCTGACTCAAGCAGGCTCAGAGAACTGACGTTTAAAAAAACATCCTTATTTGATTTTCCCACCATTTATAATTATAAAATCTGTACAAACCCACAGACATCAACATTATTTAAATGAGAACATCTTACAGTTACTGTATTATTTTTCCCTCATTTTTATTACTCATGACTGCTTCTCCTTCTCCCTGTCCCGTGCTTGTCCATACATATACTACAGTCATACTGGTTTGATGCACGTTCTTGATGACTTAATTTTCCAGAGCAGTCTTCCACCCTTTTCTGCAATTGCAGCCAACATTCTAATTACTCACGAGGAACAAAAAAATAAAGATTTTCAAACTTTGTCAAACTAAATATTTAGATGGACAAAAGATGTTTTTAACTATCTTTATGTGAATAAATAACATTATGTTTTAGTTACTTACTAATTCATCACCTTGGGAATTTCTGGTGGACTTGCCACCATGGTGCAAGCAGTGGTGAGGACATCATATCACTTTTTATATCCTTGTTGAGGACCAATTCTGGACCATTTTAGGTCTTAGCAGGCCGTTAGCAATCTTGTATCTCTGGGAAATATCCTCCACTCTTTCAGTCTTCACTTATTTTCCACAGAGTTGGGAATGGCAAAGAAAAACCTTTGTTTCGCCAGCAGGTGAAGGGGAGTGATTCTACCTCTGTACCCCAGTCTCATGAGACCCCACCTGCAGTGCTGCCTCCAGTTCTGGGGCCACCAGCATCAGAAGGACATGGACCTACTGGAGCGAGTCCAGAGGAGGTCACAAGGATGATGCGAGGCTTTATCCTAAGTTAACTTGGAGATACTGACATTGCAATCAGTTTTCTACCTCTTCTGTTATTTCTGTTGCATTTGATAGTTAATGGACCAAGGTGTGTGCTAAAATGGTTGCAAAGTTCTTTTTTGTGTAACAAAGTTAGATTTTAAGAAAATCTCATTGCCTATCTGGATAAATCACAGAATCATCAAATCATAGAATGTCTTGGGTTGGAAAGGACCTTAAAGGTTGTCTAGTTCCGACCCCACTGCTGTGGACAGGGTTGCCAACGACTAGATCAGGCCACATCCAACCTGGCCTTGAGTGCCTCCAGGGATGGGGCATCCACAACTTCTCTGGGCAATCTGTGCCAGTGCCTCACCACCTTCTGGGTGAAAAATTTCCTCCTAATATCTGCCCTAAATCTCCCCTCTCCTAGTTTAAAACCATTTTCCCTTGTCCTATCACCATCTGCCATGTCAAAAGTCATTCTCCCTCCTGTTTCTAAGCTCCCTTTGTGTACTGGAAGGCTGCAATATGGACTCCCTGGAGCCTTCTCTTCTCCAAACTAAACAAGCCCAGCTCCCTCAGCCTTTCTTCAGAAGAGAGGTGCTCCAGCCCTCCGATCATCTTTGTCTCTCTCCTCTGGACCTGTTCCAACAACTCTACACCTTTCTTGTACTGGGGGTTCCAGGCCTGGACACAATACTCCAGATGGGGCCTCACAAGGGCAGAGTAGAGGAGAACAATCCTCTCCCTCGCCCTGCTGGCCACCCCTCTTTTGATGCAGTGCAGGATATAGTCAGCCTTCCAGGCTCCAATTGCAAACTGCTGGCTTACATCAAGCTTCTCGTCTGCCACTTCATTTCTTGTTTTGTAGCTCAGGGTATAGCTTCTCTTGTCCACCAAGCACAGTGGTGCTTTGGTTGTATTGAGCTAACAGAAGTAGCCATGGGTGTGTAATTTCTCAACCTTAGAGGCAACAGCCTTCTCCTGTGGTTTGCAACTAGTACCTGCCCAATGGTGCTGTCTTATGTGCTTCCTAGAATGCATTTTCCAAATGAAATCATAGAATCATAGAATGGTTTGGATTGGAAGGGATCTTAAAGATCATCTAGTTCCAACCCCCCTGCCATCAGAAGGTGACCCACCTTCCACTAGACCAGGTTGCTCAAAACCTCATCCAGCCTGGCCTTAAACACTTCCAGGGAGGGGGCATCTACAACTTCCTTGGGAAACCTAAATGTGGTCAGTCTGCTCACAGACAGTGGCATCTTGCCTTGGCCTGAAGCCTTCCCTGCAAAAAATGGCCATTGATTTGGCAAGCTCCTTCTCCGACCTCTGAAACAGTTTATCATGGCAAGGCAATGTGCTGTGCTGAGGGTGTTTCTATTTAAAACCATTCTCAGCTAAAAGGAGACAAGGAAAAAACAGGAGAAGGAGGGGGAGAAATAGAGAAAAAAAAAGAAGGATAAAAAGAAAGGGTTGGTGAGTAGATGTTGTAGCCTGTTTCCATGACACATGAAGTGTGTGGCATGTGATATAAATACCATGGCCTGGTACCACACTGACAATTGCACTTCTGGAGCAGTGGAAATAGTAGCTCAAATCAACATTGTAAGTGGAGATTAGGGGACCGTGACAATTTCCCTTGGCTAACTCTTTACCCTGAGCTTTTCAGCAGACCTGCTGGGTTTTAAATATACGTTATGGTTCCCATGACCTGCAGATAACCCAAAAAGAGGCGTCAGCGTGTCAGGGCATGAACACAGATAGGGGAGCATTTGATTTTCTAAGCAAGTACACCAAAGAGCTCTGTGGGACAGCTCAAGGAACCATCTGACTTGACAACTTTTGCTCCCTAAAACAGAGGGAAGGCACTGAAAAGTGAATCAAGGCTTATGGGCTCTTCTTGGAGACTGGGAGGGGTTATAGCAATAATATGAAAAATATATGAATTACTCATGACAGAAGAAAGGTGGATATTGCTTATGGTTTCACTTGCTACGTAGCAGATCAGAAAACCCTTAAGTTGTCCCAGTTGAGCAGTTTAAACACTGTTGTTATTACTTGAGAGTTATGAGCTGAGGACTTGCTCTGCAGACAGACTGGAAACTGCTTCATATGGAGAAGCTGATGGTCCTTCAGGATTTGAGTGTCTGCACATGCTGCTGATACTTCACTCTTTTGTGGACCACAGTCCACAGCAACTGAAGTGCAGTGCCCCTGCTAACACCTGGAGGCACCATTTAATTTCAGGTTAGACCTTTGATTAAAAGTCCAAAAGATGGTAAAAGCTTGTGTGTTCCAACCTTTTGTGCTAAGTAGGGATGGTGACAGAGTTACAGATGTGAAAAGTGGGTCTGTTGTTTATGATATTTGTGGAATTTTATGTTTCTACTGGGTTGTAAATTTTGGAAATATTACCTACAGCCTAAAAATGTCAGAATTGGATTTCCTAATTTTCCTGTAGAATTCTGGACTTTGTTAGATCAAATTCCCTCAATAGCTTTATGCAGTGAAGACCTCTTCAGCTGAACTGAACAGCCCCTGGGTTCCCTTTGTGCTGAATATTAGAATAAATGGGGACACTTTTAAGGAACTAGTGTCATCTGACCAGCTTTAGTTTACCCTAGGATGAGATGAATCTCGCTGTAAACTCAGTTGACTATAGCAGGTATATCTGCACTGACTACAGGAAGGAGTATGGTTGACTGGTCCAGATGGAGACATCTACAATTAATCCTCTTTGCCTTGATACATAAACTCATTTAGGTGTTCCTGCTCCGGTAGGGGGATTGGACTAGATGATCTTTCAAGGTCCCTTCCAATCCCTAACATTCTGTGATTCTGTGATTCTGTGAAGTCATAAGAGAAGAACTCAGTCACTCAAGTGTGGGTATAAACTTTAGGGTGAGATGAATCCTCTGATCATACAGAGCAGTGCCAGGATTCATTTGCACTAAAACAGGTTCCAGGTGCCATTAGAGGTACTGTAGGGATATCCCAGATGTCCACATAGGTCTGGCACACTTGATGTGGGATCTGATAGATATCTGTACTTTGCCATCTCAAATGACACTAACTGTGTTCATGTGCTGGACAGAGTTCCATTACCTACAAGCTATGAGTTTAAAACCTCTTCCACTTGGACATCTAAATTAAACTGTCTTAATTTGTAGTCTGAATCCAAACACATAGCATTAAGCAAGAGGAGTTCCATATCAATTCATGCCCAAACAACAAAACAAAAGTGGGATTCGGGTGCCAGAAATAATCTCGTAACCTTTGAGTTGCTCCTGTGTATTGAAGAAATCTGCAAAGGAATGACAGATAGAACATAAAACCAAGCAAGCAGTGCAGCTCTGGAAAGCCAGGTAGAAGGTAAGTGAGATACCTAGGCTGTCTCAAAAGCTAATGGCTAACCACCAGAGTCACCTCACAAGCATGTACAAATTTGTTAGGGCTGATATTTCTGTCTATTTTGGCTTATTTTCTGATGAGCATCATGAAGTCAAAAGCATTAAAATTTAGGGAGTTTCCTCAGAAACAGCATAGAGCACGGAGGGAGCTTAAAGGTAAAAAGATTCATGAAAACTAATCTTTTCAAGGCACAGCTGGACCTAACTCCCATTAACTGTAGTGAAAAAGGAAGGGCTGTGTGTATCTCAAGACTAACACCTAAAAGGAATGAATTTTGCTTGCACCTCCCAAGTGTCTTGCCTGGAGCTGGGATTGGCCATACTCAAACAGTGTGCTTAATATTTTGGCATAAAATCTCCTCCACCTGCATTTGCTTTAAAATCTGCTTCATTCTGCCTTATTACCAGCTTAATAAAAATAATATTAATGTCTTCATTTCATTCTGCAGGGTTTGGGATTATTAGACTGGCAGCCAACCAAGGTCTTTGCTGTAAATTACAATGCAAAAGGTACGTGCAAATGATATCTTGCTGCTTGGGTTACAAGTAAAAGGAGTTTTCATAGGCATACAAGGGAAAAAATTGTGCTTTATAAATAAAAGAGGTTAACTAAAGTGCTACCTTTTGGTGAACCATAACTGCCCAGAAGAACAAAGCTTTTTTGATTATTTTGTTTTGTTTATTTCCTCTGGTTAGGAGTTGTAAAATATTCTGCTGTCACAACATACATGCCAGTGTGAGTCCAGTGGTTGTGGTGACTCTCGCAGGTTTTTTTTGGTACAGGCTCCCATATTTAGTGTTTTATTTCCTGAACTCCCAGCTACAAGAGTCATGTGATTGTGTGAGACTCTCAGACTGTTATTTTTTTTTCAAAGATTGTATTTCTTCCTTGCAGGAGTAAAGAAACAGTTGAAAATGTGACTTCCTAAAGTCTCTAAAATCAAAAATCAAGTAAAAGGATGCTATTGTTACTAGTGATTTTATGGTTTTTCTATTGATCTATAGTTTTTTTGAGGATCTGACTCATTTTTGAAAGCAGGGAACTGCAAAACAAGGTCGATGTCGTACCCAGACCCTGCACCAACCACACCGTCTTCCTAAATTCAACTGAGCAAATATTTTTGGATCAGGTCCCCACTTCTCCAAAAAACTTCACCAGCAACTGGTCATATCAAACCATTCTGCATATTTTTACTGTCAATATTCTATCTGGTGAGGTGTCTGACCTCTGAATTTCACGTTTTCATTTCCAGTACTAATGACCCTGACCTGAACAAATGGATTTTTAGTCTAATAGTAACCAGATTAGTGACACTCAAATTATCAAGAAAAATTGTTCCATTTCCAGTGACTCTTGCACTTAGTTTAAGAACACGGAACTCAGCCCTTGGTGCTATGATCAACGAGCTCTCTCTATACTCACTGTAATTGCATTACAGATCTATGTGCTGACATATCAAGCAGTTGAGTTATATATTCTGCTTTAAAAGCATAAACTCAAGCTGCAGTACTGTTTGCTTTTAGCTTTGGAAATTACTGGGTCTGTCAAAAAGGTTGCTTTGCATTAATATCTTGTCATTTTAGAGCACTTGCTGAAAAGTCTTGAGTCTTGATTCTTCAGAAAGGCTCAAGCTCTAGCCATGGTTTGTTTAAATTACTGGGGACTTGTGTTACTGATTTGAGCGAGGGCAAAACTGGGGCACTGAAAACTAAATCTATTAATCTCCCCACATTCATCTCCTCAAGAAAGTTATAGTAGCAGACTCGAGAGGCTATAAAAGCTTTTGAAAGAACCTCAAGCATAAATCCATTGAAGCGTCAAAGCTGCAATTCACTGAATGAGAAACAGAGCAGCCCCCTTCATTTGCAGAAGGTGGCTGTCTGAAGAAGCCTTCTGAAGTGGTTGGCTTCCTTTCCAGAGTTGATTAGTGCCTTTTCTAACTTCTGTTTGCAATGAACTTTATGTGCGCTCTTCGGCTGCCCCTCTCTCATTGCCAATTTGGGGTTAAGGAAAATGAAGGGAAAAAAAAAAAAAAAAGCAAAAGCAAAAGAGAAGAAAAAAAAAATCCTTTTATTCAATTTCCTTTTGTTAAGACTTCCTTAAATATTATCATTAGTTGTTGTTTATTTTACTAGGATTGGAAGGGGGCAATTGTGGTCACACATCTGATTGCTGGCATAATTTATACCAGAGAATCCCTTCCTGCGATTACTGGATCCTGCTCAAATGCCTGAAATTCAGAATGAAGTAAATCTTTTCTAGTTTCTGACTCTGTTGATCCTCCTGGAAAGCTGTGATCTTAGCTGGTTACATCCGCTGGTCTCAATTGTGCTATCACTTAGGATCACGAGCAGACAATGTGCGCTTGCAGCCCAGAAGGCGAACCGTATCCTGGGCTGCATTAAGAGAAGCGTGTCCAGTAGGTCGAGGGAGGTGATTCTGCCCCTCTACTCTGCTCTTGTAAGGCCCCACCTGGAGTACTGCGTCCAGTTCTGGAGCCCCCAACATAAGAAAGACATGGACCAGTCAGAACAAGTCCAGAGAAGGGCCACCAGGATGATCCGAGGGCTGGAGCACCTCTCCTATGAAGACAGGCTGAAAGAGTTGGGGCTGTTCAGCCTGGAAAAGAGAAGGCTCCGGGGAGATCTTATAGCGGCCTTCCAATACCTGAAGGGGGCCTACAAGAAAGCTGGGGAGGGACTTTTCATAAGGGCAACTAATGACAAGCCAAGGGGAAATGGGTTTAAACTGAAAGAGGGGAGGTTTAGATTAGATATTAGGAAGAAGTTTTTCACTGTGAGGGGGGTCAGACACTGGAACAGGTTGCCCAAGGAAGTTGTGGATGGCCCCTCCCTGGGAGGGTTCTTGGCCAGGCTGGATGAGGCTTTGAGCAACCTGATCTAGTGGAGGGTGTCCCTGCTGAAGGCGGGGGGATTGGAACTAGATGATCTTTGAGGTCCCTTCCAATCCAAACCATTCTATGATTCTATGATCACTGGGAATACATCTTCAAGCAAACTGGTTTGCAAGTGTAACAGTGTTTTCTACTCAGGATTGAGTTCTATCTGCTAGTCCCCAAAATCACTCAAATCCTCACCTGAGTAAGCCCTCTGTTTGCAGCATGAGAGCTGGGACTGAGAGAGTATGTACAACTGAGACTTCTAGAAAGAGCCACAGAGCAGGGACTAGATGGACGTGCTTGAATCACAGAATCACAGAATGATGGGGGTTGGAAGGGACCTCAGGAGATCATCTAGTCCAACCCCTCTGCCAAAGCAGGTTCCCTACAACAGATTACACAGGAAAGCATCTAGGTGGGTTTTGAACATCTCCAGAGATGGAGACTCCGCAACCTCTCTGGGCAGCCTGTCCCAGGGCTCCGACACCCTCACAGTGAAGAAGTTTTTCCTTAAGTTTGTCTGGAACTTCTGAAGTTACAGTTTTTGCCCATTGCCCCTTGTCCTGTCAATGTCCCTAGCTTGCTTAATGTGAAGTTACTCTGCCTGTACCAAGCAATGTCACCACATTGGCTGTCTGGAATTAAGGTTGGCTACTCCATTTTCTTGATAACAATTTCTTGTGAGATTTAGAGTCATAGAATCGTTTTGTTGGAAAAGACCTTTGAGATCATCAAGTCCAACCATACCTGTCCACTACTAAACCATATCTCTGAACACTTTGTCTATCTGTATTTTAAATACCTCCAGGGATGGTGACTCAACCACTTCCCTAGGCAGTCTGTTCCAGTGCCTGAGAACCCTTTCAGAGAAGAAATTCTTCCTGATATCCAATCTGAACCTCCCCTGGTACAACTTGAGGACATTTCCTGTTGCTTCTTACTTGGGAGAAGAGACAAACACCCACCTGGCTACAACCTCTTTTCAGGTAGTTATAGAGAACAATGAGGTCTCCCCTCAGCCTCCTTTTCTCCAGACTAAACCCCGGTTCCCTCAGCTGCTTCTCATAAGACTTGTTTTCCAGCCCCTTCACCAGCTTTGTTGCCCTTCTCTGGACACACTCCAGCACCTCCACATCCTTCTTGGAATAAGGGGCCCAAAACTGGACACAATATTCAAGGTGCATCCTCACCAATGCTTGAGTGCACCAAAGTCTTCCTCCAGAGATAATAACGTCCCCAAAGGAGCAGGTTACATACACGCAGTTAGGAAAGGGATTTCCCAGCTGTGGCCAATCTTGTCCAATTGAAAATTACATTTAATTTTTGTTTAGTATCCAGCATTCACTTGAAATTTCATGCAGATAACAAATATAACAAAAAATATACACAAATAACAAAAGCTATAGTTCTAAAATTCTGTACTTAATCTAACTAGCTAACAGCCAATCATTATACATCCCCTTAATGCCCTGGCAGTTTATTAACATTTAATATAAAATGAGATACAGAAATAAATCCTTCAGTCTGTTCATGCAAGTTAATGTTCCTATTTACCCAGATTGTTCTTGGTCTCTCTGTACATCTGCAAGAAATAAAAGCAAATGCAAATTAGCATATATAAATGAACATATTTTTGCAGTTATAGATACTATAGATAATAACAGCCATTTAACCTCCATTCTCCTTGGTCTCAATTCCACACACAATTTTCTCCATTTATGTTAATTTAGGTTGGAGAGTTTAAAGAAGTTTAGTGAGTTCAGTGTGACATTAGGAAAGATGCTTCTCCAGGTGTTGAAATCAGGGGCCTTGGGACTAAGGCTACATAGCATTGCAGGTAGAACTGCTTGTCAACTCTACTGGGGCTGAACTGCAGCATCTGGAGCAATCTCATAAAGCAGGATAGTTAGAAGCAAAGGGAGAATTTTAGCTACAAAGTCCCAGACCTAAACGTAAGCTTCTAACAGATCAGTCTGTGTGTGAACTTGATGTCTGAGTTCACACTTCAGTCTGCAGGGATACAGGGTAGGATTCAGCTGCCGTGTTAAGCACTATTGGGAATGTCTTGACTGGTGAAGTATCTCGGGTCGTAGACTCATCTGTGTTGGAGAACACCTTGAGGGGATGTCTAGTCCAAACTCCTGCTCAGAGCAGGGTCAACACCAAATTCAGAGCCAGTTGTTCAGGGCTTTCTCCAGCCAGGTCTTCAAAACCTCTGAGGATGGAGATTTCAACACCCCTATAGGCAACTTATTTCCATTCTTAATTATCCTTGTGCTGTGGTTGGATTTTTTTTCCCCTTACACTGAGCTATAACATTTATTCTTTCAATTTATAACCATTGTCTCAATTTCTTCCACTGTGTGCCTCAGTGGAAGCCTGACATCCTCTTCTCAACAACCTCCCATTAGGAATAAGAATGCAAGAAGACTTCTAACTGTGAATGTGCTGAACGTTTTCTTCATTCAAAGCTATCATCTTCCCATCTTCACCTCCATGGGTGATGAGAACCTTCTGTCCACTGGTCCATATAAAGACATATGTGGAAAGATTCAGGCTCAGCCTGAATCTTTGTCTGATGGACACCTCAGTGAGAGTTTAGGAGGACAATTGTGTTGGCAGATTCAGGACACTGACTGGACTCTGAGTTGAAAGAGGACATTTGAGTTGGTAAATTCAGGACACTGACACTCTGGGTTGGTTGACTGTCCTCCAGATTATACATGATGGTACTCCTGAGGTCTGTTTTCTGCACGTATACATAGTCTGACAGCATGGGTGATCTTCATACTTTATGGAGGGACCTGCAGAGGTTAGTCTGTGTGGTGGATCAAGGAATGTGACCTCAAGAAGGTCCTTGGAAGTGCTGTACAGGCAGTCCTACATATTACAGATGCTGCCTCTGAAGCTGAGATATATCTGGGATGACAGCCAGCACACAGGTCAAGAGGCTTGATGTGCTCAAAGCCACTCAGACGCTTATATTTCAGCTAGGAGTGAAGACATAATCAATCTGCCATTTTTACTGAAACATTTTCTTGTCTTTACCTCATAAATCTAGCCAGCAGACCTTGGCTCTCTGGAGCTCTGAGTACTTGTAGAAGTGAACGCTGAAAGCATTCACCACTTTTGCCTAAGGGTTTACAGCACCAAGTAGCTGTGTGAAGTAATGGTCAACCATGGGGATGGGGAGAGACTGGGCTATAAAAATGATTGTGATTAATGTATTTATTTAATGCTAACAAGTTTTCTTTGTATCACACAGAGGGAAGATGCCAAGGAATAACACTGGTTCATTGAGACATCAGTTTTTCCAGCTGAAAGCTAGTGAACCTGAAGAACTGATGCCATGCATGAAGGCTGGTCTGTCAACACACAGAGCAGATGTTTGAGACTCACAGGGGGTGGTGATGGGAGCAAAAAGGGGAGCAGGAGCCTTAGATGTGATCACAGGAGGAAGTAAGGGGTAAATAAACGTCTGGGCATGCACTACAGCAGCCAGCGTCAGTGGTCAAGGGCACAGGAGAAACAGCTGTGGGAGATCAGCAAGAAGGCAATAGCCTCATGACCACAAAGGAAGGATGGTATTAGAGCCAGATAGGGAAGAGTTTGTAGTTTATCACTTTGGAGTCTTGTGATGACAGAGATATAAATAGTAAATATTGTTTTCTTCAGTTGATAAAAGTTTAAAAATAGTCATGATACAGAGTTAAATCAACATCTAAGATGATTAAGGGGCTGGAGCACCTTTCTTATGAGGAAAGACTGAGAGAGCTGGGTCTGTTTTGCCCGGAGAAGAGAAGACTGAAAGGGGACCTTATTAATGTTTATAAATATCTAAAGGGTGAGTGTCAAGAGGATGGGGCCAGACTCTTTTCAGTGGTGGCCAGTGATAGGACAAGGGGCAATGGACAAAAGCTGGAACACAGGAGGTTCTGCTTAAACATGAGGAAAAACTTCTTTATTGTGAGGGTGTCAAAGCACTGGAATAAGCTGCCCAAGAGGTGGAGTCTCCTTCTCTGGAGAGATTCCAAACTCGCCTGGGTGAAGTCCTGTGCAACTTACTTGAGGAGAACATGCTTTGGCAGGTGGGTTGGACTAGATGGTCTCCTGAGGTCCCTTACAACCCCCACCATTCTGTGATTCTGGGATCTAGGGTGACAGGGTATCTCCAAACATGAGCTGAGCAGTGTCAATTTGCCACAGCTGGGAACCTGGACAACTGATAATTACTGCAGCTGCGTTATATTGCCAGGAAAACTGCCTGATTCTCTCTAGTGAAGTTATACACATTTTCTCAGATGATCATCTACCCTCTTGATTGTAATGGGGTTGTAAAGATTTACCCCCAATGAGAAGCTGGGTTTTCTCTGGCCATGTTGAGTGAGTGACAGCAGAAGTGACCCTGACTCTTTTGGATCACCTGCCTTGATTTACACTTGCTGTGGGTCCTGTCCATCCTTTCACGGGGTATAGAGACTTTTGTCCTATCAGGCATTCAATGATATTCCATCTTCAATAGAAGGGCATATAAGACAGCAGCCAATCGAAGTTGGAAGAGGTTTCAGCATCAGAAAATACTCACTGTAACCCTCAGCAAGTTTGGAGATGGCACCGAGTGGTGCAGTTGACACACCTGAGGGATGGGATGTCATCCAGAGGGACCTGGACAAGCTCAAGAAGTGGACCTCTGTGAACCTCATGAAGTTCAACAAGGCCAAGTGCAAGGTCCAGCACCCTGGTGAGGGCAATTCCCAGTATCAATACAGGCTGGGGGATGAAAGTATTGAGAACACCCATGCCAAGAAGGACTTGGGGGTCCTACTGGATGAAAAACTGGACATGAGCTGTCAATGTGCTCTTGCAGCCCAGAAGGCAAGTATCCTGGGCTGCATCCAGAGAAACGTGACCAGCAGGTACAGGCAGGCAATTCGGTCCCTTTACTCTTCTCTGGTGAGACCCCACCTGCAGTGCTGTGTCCAGCTCTGGGGTCCTCAGCACAGGAAAGACATGGACCTGTTGGAGCAGGTCCAGAGAAAGCCATAAAAATTATCAGTGGGATTGAACTCCTCTGTTATGAGGACAGGCTGAGATAGTTGGGATTGTTCAGCCTGGAGAAGAGAAGGCTCCAGGGAGACCTTATAGTGGCCTTTCAATACTTGAAGGGGACCTATAAGAAAGATGGGGACAAACTTTTTTATCGGGGCTGTATTGATTGGACAAGGGGTAATAGTTTCAAACTATAAGAGGGGAGATTTAGACTAAACTAATACATTTTTTTATGTTGAGGGTGATGAAACATTGGCCCTCATTACCTTGAGAGGTGGAGGAAGCCCCATCTCTGGAAACATTCAAGGTCAGGTGGGACAGGGCTCTGAGCAACCTGATCTGGTTAAAGATGTCTCTGCTTATTGCAGTGTGGCTGGACTAGATGACCTTGGATGAATGGTTTAAACCATTCTATGATTCTATAACAGGAGATAGATGTCTAAAGATCTTGGCAGATGTGAGCTGCAACATGTAACGCTGTTCCCCAACTTCACATCAGACACCATGTTAGCTGCCTAGTCCTGTTTTCTGGATGCCAATGAGCACTTCTGAAATAGGTTGTGAGGTTTTTTTTCTCCCTGAGATTGTCTCCAACATAAGATGAACCTGTTTCTTGAGGGTAAAAACTGTGGGAAACAATACCCTTTTTTTTCAGGAACCCTTAAATCACTCTCTGCCTTCATGCTTCAGAATCCTAAGGCTGTGAAGAGCAGAAACGCACACAGGGGGGTTTGTTTGGTTTGGTTTGGTTTGGTTTGGTTTTTTTTTCCTTTCTTTTTGTTTTTGTTTACTCTGTTAGGAACAATATTCCTAGTTGCTAAGGCTTAAGCTCACATTGTATTTTTCCCCTGCAGCTCCATGGCATCACTCACACCTCATGCAGAGCAGGGAGGGGTATTGACTCACTGTAGGTATCAGCAAGGTCATCAGCTTCTATGGTGAGAGAAGCACAGAGGCCTGAAGTCAACTCTTGGCAGGTGGAGTAAAGTGGGTCTGAGCTGTAGCCATCAATGTCCAGTCAGTGGGTCTCTCCAAGCAATCCAGGTCCAGGGAGACATGGCAATCACAGACACTTTTTTCCTGCTCACATAACTTTCTTCAAAGAAAAGCAAAAGTAATAATGTCCCATTTATGTCTGGCTAAATTTTGGACTTGTTTATATATAAATATACACATGCAAACACATTTTATCTTATGATGATTATATTTCTAATTCCAACATACAAATCTTACTTGGATTTTTTTTTACAATACCTGC
Source organism: Antrostomus carolinensis (assembly GCF_000700745.2). Lineage (NCBI taxonomy): Eukaryota > Metazoa > Chordata > Aves > Caprimulgiformes > Caprimulgidae > Antrostomus > Antrostomus carolinensis. The sequence continues at coordinate 17,318 of NW_010290550.1, read as the reverse complement.
AAAACAACAGGCTCATAAAAATGGGTGGGTCTGTTTTTCATGTTGTGTCCATGTGTGTTTTGTTTTCCAAACCAAGCTGTAAGCTTCGTTGCCTGGGCCTTGTCCTGGCCCTAATGGAGAACTTCTGAGAAAAGGCAGGAAGATAGGAGCCCTTGTGAAGGGAAGCAGCACCACTGATATACCTCAAACTACACAGCCCTGCAGTGGAAAACATTGCCGTGCAAACTGTCATCACCAGAGGCTGATAATGAAGATGCAGACTGGAGTTTGAAGAGTGTGGAAGGCAGTGAGATGAGAGGAGGGGCAGGGAGGCACCGAACGCTGCACCAGGATCTGGCTGGGTATTTAACTCTTTCTGGACTCACTGCCTGTCTGTCCAGACCTCATCTCTCCACATCTCTTACTTCCTTTCCCCTTCTACCTCTTAGACCACCTTCTGAAGTAGGACCCTTATCTCATGTTGCTTACTGCACCCATCAAAACAAAACTTCAGTGCTATGATCCTTATCTTCTCTACCTATCTACCATAAATCCCTCTCTAACCAAAGCTCTCTTCCCCTTCTTGTATTTCTTCTAGATGTATGGTCCAAACCAGGACCTTAACTCCATCTAACGTTCTCCATGCTTGAATTCCTAGAAATCCAGGACTCCTTTCCTGCCTAGATGTCTATATGCTCCCAGTCTCCAACCCACAACAAAGGGATGAAACAAGAAGCACCATAAGATAAATCCATGCAAATTAGTTGCATTTTGGAATAGTCCATTCAAGCAGCACATGGGAACATGAGGACACTCTGATGGGGATGATGTTATCTGGCAGAAGACATTTGCTTTGGTGAATCAGCATGTGAAGGGTTTAATGGAGAGCATCAGCACCCACTCAGTTTCAACCAGTGATGTTTGGTGTAGATGAAGGTAATACCAAAAAAAAAATAGAAAACCAAACAAAAAAACCCCCACAACTTCCCTGTGTTTTATACCTTGGAATACCCAAAAAGGACAGAAAGAAGTGATTAACCAAGTCTACCTTGGACTTGCCAGATGAAAAACTGAGATATTACTATGTGACTTGTCAGAAGCAGGTGTGAAAGGGTCCTAGTCCTGAACTATGTCAGTAAGGAGCAGTGCATATGAGCACTAGCAGCAGTGGTGTGACTTTGACCTGACTGGAGTAAATGAACTTAAGAATCTGGTTTGAAGGCACTGGACAGATCTGTACTTCCTGTTGCTTCATTAAGAAGACCATATCACTGCACAGTTTGTAAGAAGTTTATATTGCTTAATAAAGACACTTGAAGCAAGTTATGGGCAGAAAAGAACAAAAGTAGAAGAAGAATAATTTTTGGGTTCCTCAAGGGAGAAGGGAGAGAACATGGTCTTGCCAGAAAGTTTCTGGGTTATCCTTCTATTCTGGTTCTCCTTTCCATGAGAATTAGTAACAGAAAATGGATACAGAATTGTCATATGATGATCAAACATATGGAATAGTTTTTACAAAGAATGAAGAACATAATAGGAAATCGGAAAATGAGCAAGTAATGATCATTTCTTCCAATAGAATCATAGAATAGAATCAGAGAGTCATTAAGGTTGGAAAATATGTCTAAGATCATCAAGCCCAACCATCAACCCAATACCACCATGTCCACTAAACCGTGTCCCTAACTGCCACATCTACCTATCTTTTAAATACCTCCAGGGATGGTGACTGAACCACTTCCCCAGGCAGTCTGTTCCAATGTTTGATAATCCTTTCAGTGAAGACATTTTTTCTCATATCCAATCTGAATCTCCCTTGGTGCAACTTGAGGTCATTTCCTCTTGTCCTATCACTTGCTACCTGGGAGAAGAGACAGAACTACGGAAGAACTATAGTGTAATAAAATTAATGAGTGTTTCAAAATAAACATATGGAAACAATGTTCTACACAGTCATTGAACTCCCTAGGATGGGATATTGTGGCCGACAAAATTTTGCATCAGTTCAAAAAAACAAAAACAAAAAAAACCCCACCCACTGATTCATGGATAGAAGAAAATGTAGAAGAAAATTTTCCTTTTTACTGAATGACATTTGTGTCTAGGGGTCTCATAAAAGGTTAGGACACTGCACACTGTGCTTCATGCATATGCAG
>NW_010290550.1:0-15162 GCF_000700745.2 Antrostomus carolinensis | reverse complement strand
AGGGAAAAGTATCTGAGGCATGGATGAAACTTCAGATGGTTTTTAGAAGACTCTGTTCCACATTCATACCCATATTCTCCATATGTCCAGACTCAAGCTCATTACAGACCTTCAGTAAGATCTAGGGATGGCTGAAGGAGTCAGATGCCACCTGACTAGCTACTAAATCCGCACCAGCAGCAATATTATAATATTGACACCAGACACATAAACTGGATTCAAGTCTTTCAAAGAATGATATGTTGCAAAATCAGCAAACAAGTCAAAGCTATAGGCAGGTTGTTCTATATTCAAGTTGCCTTTGAAACAGTGTTCAGTCACCAGTCATCCTAATGCCAGCTGTGTAGATAAACTGCTGGTGGAGGATCAGCACAACACTTTTGACCACTCAAGCCCATATTTCACCAAACATTATTGATTTCTTTGGCCAGGCAAGTAAGCTTCTGCTTTGTCAGAAGTTTATAGACACCAAGACATCAATTATTTCCCAGGGAATTAGCTCTCTAGATATTTTACAATCAGGATGTAGATGACCAGAGAAATTATTCAGGAAATAAGTCTCAGAACTAAGAAATTATGGGAGATTTCCTAATTCATTACTGACTTACTCGACCAAAGAACCAGCTGTTAGCCCATGAAACAGGAAATACTTAAACATGTGAAGAACAGTTCCACAAAAATTATATATATATATAATATCATGTTTATAAAACCATCAATGCACTTAAGTGCTTGAGAGATTAGGGTTGTACGTTGCTGTAAATGATGATCTCATGCACTGTTCTTGGAGTGACAGCAGGAGGAATTCAGAAGACAAATCCGTACACACTCACCGTGCTGCTTCAAATACAGAGTTATTTATTGGATGTTATGAAGATTACTCCACTCACACAAACATGTGGACTAAATCATTGATCACATTTCCCTCCTTCTGAGTTGTTACTTGTTTTTAGTGAAACTCCATTGTTCTTGGCTTGTCGTTCTAGCACACTAAAAAAAAAAACCTTCGAGAACTTCATTCTTGCTCGTAGCATCACCCACTGTAATTGTTACAAGAGAAAAGAAAACAACTGGAAGATATTAGTCCATATGAAATATTGAAGGGTTCATCTCATAGTCATCTGAGGCTCCCTGCACAAGCAAATTAATTTGCTTCCCAATGATTGACATTGCATTACTGGCAACATAAACCAGCACTTGGCTGTTAACTGGAGATTGAAATCAGTTGGAAATTGTGATAGCTGATGTTATAAGCTGGAAGGTCTGAGAGAGGAAATTCTGGTTTTGTTAACACAGCAACAGCAGCACTGCCAATCCAAAAAGGGATTAGGGGAACATCAAATCATTGGGGAGGGCTATGGGTTTTTTATGGTAAAGAGGGAAAAAAAGAAAGAGTTAAGAGAATGCTGGAAAACTCCATGAAAACAAACAGATAAAAAAATAAACCCCCTCCCCTCCAGCAGAAACAACCTCAAAGCTTTATATGTTCAGACTGTATAGGTGGCAAGTTGGTAATTGAAGCCCATGCCAAGACAAGAGAACTTCCAGCCAAAACAGATGTGAGTTTATAGAGGCAAAGCAAGCCTTTAAAATGGGTCTAGGGAATTCCAAATTTAAAAGTATGTCGATAGAAACCTGAAGACATGAAAATGGGATCTGAGCTTTTAAAATGAAAGAACTAATGAAGTGGGTTTTTTTATGCGTCACAGCCCACATTTTGCTTTACCAAAACACAGTGGTCCTCTCAAAGTGTTAACCCCAATTTTTCACCTTTGAATCACAGGGATGTGGCCTGAGAAATCCCCATGCAGAAAATTTTGCCGTTCTGACATCAGCAGCATTGTTACTGTTCCCTCAAGGTATTCTTTTCTACTATAGTTGGACCACACAGGTAGCACTTGCTCATGAAAGCCGGGAATAATATGTCAGGGACCAGATTTGCAGATTTTGTTATATGCATGAAGTTGATGGAGCTTGGCCAGGCACACACAAAGCAAGAAGGGACATACTCACATGCAGACACCCACATTGAACATCTACACCACACACACAGCTGTGCATTCTCACAGTGGAAAGGTTTGTCTGGTATTGCAGAGCTATTGGTTTGCCTACCAACACTTAAATGTTTTCATCACTGTCTGCATACATCACAAAGAAAACGATGGTCTTACTTTACAGGGTTTTACACATCATAAAAATGTAATCCCTGCCACCGAGAGCCTACAGCCTTAGTGTAAAAACAAGGGGAATGTGGAGAGGACTCAGCATTCATTGAGTTAGGGAGAGAGAGAGAAACCTTGTCCATCTTCATTGTTTAACGTTGATTCTTAAATGTTATTTCACTACCTCAGTGAAGTATAGATTCACAGAACAGCCCAAGTTGGAAGGGACTTTGAGAGATCATCTGGTCCAACTTTTCATGGGAAAGGAAGCCTAGATGAGGTTATCTAACAACACATCCAATCAAATCTTGAAAACCTCCAGTACTGGGAACTCTACATTGTCCCTGGGAAGATTGTTCCCGTAAATGATTATTCTCACTGTGAACAATTTGTTTAGGAAAGTAAAAATGTACTTTCTGAAAGTCCACCACACCCATCAACCTCTTCCTTAATGGCAATATCGGTGCTCAGACCATATGAAAAATCACTATAAGAGTCTTTCATCTAAGACCTTATTTGTGAATATGTTTGTGTTTCAGTAAAAATCAAAGTTTCTTTCCTCATCACCCACCTCCATTTCCTCTCCTCTTCCTACCCAACACCTGACTCTCCAGCCATGCAGGATGCTGATTTGCTGATAGAAAGGGACTGTGTTTACACTTCTGTGAAGTGAAGTAAGAGCCTCAACAGCAGCTTCCAGCATGGCCTGTCCTGTGTGTCACCTATCAATCGTTCCAATATCTCCCTTCACAGCCTGTCTGGGAATAGTTGGCTCTCCTGGGACACCGGGTAATATTCATAACACATAGTCCAGACATGCTTGGGTCTTCATTATGGAAGGAGGACAAATCTTGAAGTTGCCTCAGAACCACTCTTAATGGGTAGTGTAGACAGACATAGGGAGTAAATTGTAGGACCAAGAGATGATTCTTCTCAGCATTTAAGTTCCCATCTATGACCTACAACCTAAGTAAAAAGATGATGTTTCCATTAAATAAAAGCAAAGTTACTCTAAACCTGACAGTATTTAGGAACTTTAATCCATGATCTATGTCTTCCAAAGGGAGGGAAGAACATAACCCACCAGAAACCATGAACAATCCTCAATGGGTTTCCACAGTGAGACTGTAACCATTTTCTCCAAAGTCCTCTGGCTACAAATGAAATCACTGGAACAAGCCTGAGGGCATCACACTGTAATGGTAACAAAATGAGAAACATAGAAGGTACTGCATTTTGTTTTCTCATCCTTCCCTTACAAGAATGGAACATTATAAAATACTATTAAGAACAACTTTAAAAATACATTTTCCCTCACAAATTCTAAGATATAATCTCGTTAACCCAAAAGTTGGGGTATCTTGTGTAAAGATCTGCCAAAAAAAACCCCCCAAAACCCAAAAACTGTTCTGGTTCACCATTTACACACAGGAGTCTTCATCAAACCCTGAATTATTCAAATAAATTTTTAGAGGTGCACAAATTCCTGCAAAGTCATTAATTTATCTTTAACATGCTGTCTGAAGGGTGCTCTCGGACTTAAATGTATCTCAAGACAGGCTGGGATGACAAGGTCATTGTCATCCCAAACTGCAGAAATTGCACTTGGAAATCATCAGAGCTAAACCTGGTAGCTGCTACAGCAGCTGTAAAAAAGCCCTGGTTCTGCTAATGAATGCAGGAACAGCTGTCCTGGGTCAGAAGAAAGGTCAGTTTAGCCCAACATCCTGTCTATCAAGAGGGCAATGATCTTTTTCCCTTTTCTCAGCTTCCGGGGAAAGAGAATCTGTAATCTCAGTAGGTCAGTAGAGATAGAGACCAACACACATGAAGTCTGTGGTTAATCCCTCTCAAATGATTGAATTAGAATACTCTGGGAAGTTTCTGAGGAGCTGCCACAGGGGATATATTCCCAGAACAGTGGAGATGCAATGTAAAACAAATTAATGTAAATCCTCTTTCTAGGTAGCTACCACATTCCAGAGGACGAGGAGTTCTTTCAGCTTCACAGAGACTACAACTCACCCCATCCCACACTCAAACTAGTCAAATTTATCCATTGTCTGATGCTCTGCAACCTTTCAAAGCAGGGTACAACTTGCATCCTACTCGTTTTGTTGATCTCTCTGCACAAGAAGGGACTCTATTAGTTTTCTTAGTAATCTGGAATGTGCAGTTCTAACAGCTGTAAAGGCTTTCTCATTGGGGGAAAAAAAAAAAAAAATATATATATAACAAATATCAGCTGTGTTCTTTACATTTTAAATCCTGTTGACTTAAGATGATCCACAGAGCTAATAAATTTTATCATTGTCCAATGAATTGTCTATTTGGCCAAGTTACTAGTAAATAGGTTCACAAATCTGAGAAATTCTAGGCATGATTTTGATAGATTTTCTCCTGTAGCTTTTGCATTAAGAACTATAAAGAGGGTCTACACATACTTGCTGTGTCTGTCTGGTCTGCTTCAGCTCTGAATCCAGTAAGGCAAGTGCCATGTTTTTTCTTCGTGCAGCACTGAGCACCAAAAGACCTTAACATTAATAACCCAGAGAAAGGCCCACCCTTGCCTCCTCTGAGAGGAGGGGTGAGTGAGGCTTCAGTGGAGAAAGAAACAAATTAAAGCTTTTCAACTTAAATTTGCTCTTCTTTGATCTTGTAACCATTCAGGAGTTTCTGCAGCCTCCAGCATAAACCCAAGTTGCCACAGGGCTCTTCTGAAGTGTGGTGGTTGGATGCAAAACTCACCGAGAGATTATTCCACTTTGGCACGAATAGCAAGAGGGCAACAGCATTGAAGGATGTCCAGATACTCTGTGGTACAGCTGAGCAGAGTGAAGGTTGGAAGGCGATGACGGGACATACATAGGTGTTACATCACCCTGAACAAGGCACGTTCAGCCATTCCTGTGAGTTTCAAAGCAAGCACCAAGAGGAAAAAAATATCTCTACCAGCCTCACAGCATGGACTCCATTTCCACACTCATGGTATAGTTCCCTCCATCCCCTCCCATCCCTTTTCCCACCCCCTGCTCTCATTTATAAATAGTCACGGGCACGGCTGTACTCCTTTTGGACTCCCAGCTTGCCTACTGAAGTCAACACAGTGATTATGGGGGTCAACTCTTTGTATAAACATCACCTCTTCTTTGCAAGGCTGTTTCAGAGGCCTTTGCCCTGTCCCATCATGAACTGCAGCAGGAAATTCTCCTGAGCTATCTGAGGGCTAATTAAAGGAGCAGCCCTGAGACCTCGTAACCTTCTGAGAGTCCTGAAGAAGTGTTCTGGCCTCTGTCAATGCACATGACAAGGTCACTGCTGGAGAAGGCAATCGAGGCTTCTTCAGTCAGATACCACTGTTTTATAGACCCTGGCCAAGATTCATTAGCTGTAATTAATGTGCTTTCAACATGACAAGCTAAAACTCTGTCACTTAGGGTTCTGTGTGCTTCCTGGCAGCATTTTTGTTAGAACTAATGACCACTCTGCTGTCACTTACATGCCCCAGGCAAAGCTGCTCTGTGGTTTGTGTAATTTTAATTAAAAATAAGTGGTCTTGTGTCTTTGGTTTACATTAGATGCCCTTTGCGTTGCTCTTCTCATTAAAATAAAGAGAGTCTGCAATTAAAGAAATGTGAGGGGTTTTTTTTAAATGAAGACATGGTTGGAAGTCAGTGTCTCTGACAAGAAAACTTTACCAATTTTGAGGTTTTAAAAGTCAGGAAACTGTAAAGTAAATGCAGTTGAGATAATAATAATGTACCTTCCAACTCCCTGCGCTTTCAGGACATGTTTGGGGCTGACATGCCAATGAGAGGGGAGAACTATGGGGCTGGAGAGTTACTCTCGTGTCACCTGATCATTAGTTGATGTAACATGTTGGATAATATGAATTATGAGTGGTTACCATCCACCAGGATCTTCCTTCTCATTCCTCTGTTAGATCTGCTTTTTACTGCATTGAAATCAACTCAGCAGTCTTTAGTCTAGATTACGTGGCCTAAGAACTTTCTATTTTAATAAAACAAAAATTAATTTCCCACTGTTGTATGAATTCAAGCACTGAACACTTGTTAAACTCATGAAAAATTGCAATTAAATCATAAAATTTAGAAACACATATAAAGTTGAATCTACAGAGTATGATCATAAAATCATAGAATGGTTTGGATTGGAAGGGACCTCAAAGTTCCTCCAGTTCCAACCCCTCTGCCATCAGCAGGGACACCTTCCACTAGCCCAGGTTGCTCAAAGCCTCATCCAACCTGGCCTTAAATACTTCCAGGGAGGGGGCATCAACAGCTTCCTTGGGCAACCTGTTCCAGTGTCTGACCACTGCACACTACATAGACTGCAGAGCACCAAGGTAATATCCCAGAATTTCTAGATTTAGGCAACTTAATTACACTTCTGTCAAACTAACCAGCAAATACAATAAAAACAAATGTGGAATAGGAATAAAGAGGATCTGTTATTTCCACTTCTCTATAGGTAGGTTAAAATACTTAATGTGGAGTTGATGAGTCATTAGATCACTGAAACAGAGGTGTATCTGCAAATCTCATAATTTATCACCAAAACATTAAAAGAAAAGTTAAATAGCAGGATCTAACTTGCTTCCTACACATTGGTGACCAGGCAGTGAATACCTATGTCACATATATCCCCTGAATTTACCTACTTAAATGCCTACATCTAAACTTAGTCATCCTAGACTACCTTACAACCAGCAGGAAAAATACACACCTTCCACAGTACTCTCTAAGGCACCTGGGAAGTCTGAGACCAGGAGAGTCATAACATGTTATGTACTCCTAAGAGCTGAAGGAATGAGATCTAAAAGTTGGTTATAGTGACAAACGCAAAAGATTCACTAAGGATCCCCTCCACTGAAGTATGGGGATGGGTTGGCTGAGGAGCAGAAGAGGAGCTGGATTCCAGGAAAACATCTCAGTTAGGGTTTCATCTACCTCTGCCCATCAACTCCCTCCCCACATTGGCCATTTGGATTATGAAGAAGCCCTTATGCAAGCATCACCTCATTATCTACCACATGATACATGCCCCACAGTGGAGCTCTGCTTGAATTTCTTGCAAGTTGTAGTGACTCAGGAGCAACCATGTTGACAGATTCATATTTCCCAGTGCTACAACAGAAAATATAGTTCACTTAACAGACAGTTCTTGGAAAGCTGACACATGTGTACCAAATAGAACTCCAGAAACTGTTTCTCTTTGGTGGCACAGCTTTCCATGACACACGATTTTATTCTTGGCTTTCTGGTCAGAAAGTGAAGACAATGTGTTAGTGAGTGAACATGAGAGATGCAGATTCCAAATATTTTCACTGCAGATTCAAAAAATACTAGATGTTTATCCAAGGCTTAAAAATAAAACACCCCATGAACAAACATGTACATTTGATTTAGTCTACAGGAAAAGATACTGCAGGTTTCCACTCCTTCCCATTTTGTATTGAAGTGATCCCTTGGTCCTTAGCCAATGGGCACCTTTTATGATGTTTGAGAATTGATTTGCTCAAAGTCATGCATTTTCCTCATTAAACAGTACTAAAAAGGTAACTCAAACCCACAAGACCACACACGTTGGCATTCAGACATTAAATATACGGTGCACAGCTGGCATGACCACATAAATTAATGTTTGCTTCCATCTAGTGGGTGGAAGCAGAAAATGCATATATGAGAAACATGCAAATTTATTTTGCAGTGAGTTGTGGGTAATATATAGAAGGGTTTTTTTTCCTTCATTAAGCTATGCAATTTTATGTCTGGTCTAGGTTGTTCACAATGTCTTCATTAAATGTAGTGCAATATTTTCATTTAGCCCTTAATCTACAGTCTCATCTCTGGGCCACTTTTGAATCACCATGGTGGTCACTCTTGGAAGATATCCAAGGTGAAGAAAGGGTTAATTAATTTAATTCTGTAAGAGTTGTGTCACAGAAGGCTGCTATAGTTGACTAAGTATGCATAATAGCAGGTGAAGTGGTTTCCATGATGAAGAGGTCTTACGTAAGTCCATTATCTTACTGGAAGGGCAGTGTAGTATAATATTTGGACACTGGCATCAGAAGAATGAGATATGGACTCTGTTTTGCTCCGTTTTCCTATTAGACTTCCCTGTGAATGGAATATTTTTAAATAGATCAGAAAATGACACTAGAAGGAATTCTCGGCATCTTCAAGAATAGTCCCCTTAGTCATGGAAGGACCCAGTCGTCCGTGGTCAACAGGGCACTCACTTCATACTGCTCACTGATAAATGACCACCTCACCCTATAATATTCTTTAGAAATAGTAGTGAACATCCCAAACGCAAAGTAATAAGATGCTTTATGAAGAGAGATGGACTGAGTAATGGCAACAAATAGTATTACAAATATTAAAAGAATATCTTAAGTAACACTGTTATAGGATCCTGGGAAGGGTACCATGACCCTCATGACACAGGAGGAAACATTTTTCTCTAGAAAAATGCAAGATGAACTCAGACTTTGGAGGAAGGACATGAAGACTGATTAATATGGAGGCAGTGAGGTTGAGAACCAAAGAGTAGGGGAGAAGGATCACCAAGATTTATGCCCAGATAACATGAAGATGGTGTTGATATTCAAACCATCCAATTAGGTACCTGACTCCAGCTTACAAGACCTAAATTACAGGCACTTTCCTCCCCAAACAAGGACAAGAATGGGCAGAAACCTCAGATGGTTACTTAGAGAGATACAGTTAGTGAAAAGTTAAACATCTACATTTCATGAGCTAAAATGTTCTTTCAACTCAGTTGATCCTACCAACTAGATCTGCATTGAATATGATGTGACCTGAGACTCCTTGCTCCCATGAGCTGCTGTGATGTAATTTAGTTACCTAACTGTGTGCGTCTGACAACATTTGAGACACATGGGTTTCTAGGAGGTCAATGTGGGGCTTACAGATTGGACCTACAAGACATGAACATTCAAGAGCATCAAATGAAATATGTCAGGATATGTCAACTGCCACTAAAACTCTAAATTTAGACAAATGAATCTTCTCCCTACAAGACAATGTTAGTTATTTTAAACTGTAAGTTAATTGCTGTCTCAGGTTACAGTTGAGTAATACAGAACAGTCTTGGCCTGTTCCTCACCAGCAATGACTTTGTTGTGGCAACATCCATAGGAACTAGGAGGCAATAAAGATGCAGAATCCTTGAAGCTAAATAAGTTAAGACACCTACTCCTGTCATAATGGGTGTGCAGAATACAAGAGACAGACTGAAATATTCCATTATTTGGGAAGAAATATATTATGCCAAAGTAAAGAACACAAAATAGATGCAGCATTCTCAGAAATCATTAAGATCTCTTTTATTTTTGAATAAAATGCACTTTTATTTTTGAAAAACAGTTGGATTTTTTTTTTCTGTTAAAAGAACAAAACCTTTTGAAAAAGAAGTTTGCTACCATCGTCTAGATCTTGATTCTTTCCGTTCCAGATGGAGAAGAGTGATAAGAACTCAATAATCATACTATTTAACACACAAAATATAAACAACCTTTCTGCTTGGGTATGTGTTTCCAATATAGAACCTCTGGAATATGGTCTCTCATCCAAAGCATCAAACTGAACTGTGACTTAACAAATATATAATGTCAACATGTAATACAATTCTTAAGAAAAACAAGACAAAACAAAACAAAAACATGATGACTTACTCCTGCTTGATATATTTTCAAACATCTTCAGAGCTACAGGGATTCTCTGTTTCATTTGTTGCTTGTTTGTTTCTTGTCAGGAGATGTGTTTAAATAGCAGTAATATGTTTTCTAAGACAAATTTTTGTGGAGAAATTCCTAATTGGTTCTCTAATGGGATGAAAAGAAAGACAAATTTATTGAAAGCTTTGAAGTGAGAACTGAATTTATCCTGTGTAACTTTAACCACCAGAAATGTACTCCTGTGGTCCAAAGCAGTCATCTACGTTTCCTTAATAGTCAATGAAGTGAGAGAGAAGCATCTCAATCCAGCTATTTTGGACACCTCTGCCAGGACATGATGACTCAGAACCTGGAAGTGTCCCTCACTGTCCATTGATTGTAGTAAGAGACTTGATGATTTGCTCAGAGTAGGTGCCTAACTCTGAGATGGTTAACGTTAGCAAAATGAAGTCCACCTCTTTTCTCCTCAGCCTTTGTGGAGAACATGAGTTTGGAGCATTAACCATAGTCTTTTGCAGGAAGTCAGGTGCTTTTTCTACCTGAACTTCACACTTTCTGGTAAAGGGGGCAGCTCTCAACTAAGTAGCATCACACTGATATAAAACCAAGTCCTTCTCACCAGGGGTTATCAACTTAATCACGGGAAACTCAGCAACATTACTTTCAGATCAGAACACAGATTTCTCCCACCCGCTTCCAAAGATAGGGAGAGCTACACTCTACTATTTGGAGCTACTATCTGTAGTCTCCTTCTGCAGTTGGAGTGATTTGTTCCTCCTGACAGTGACAGTGAGATTAAGCATTGGTGTAGACCTTTATGTGAGTTGTCCTCTAGAACAATTTGTCTTGCTGTTAGCTGCAAAGAGAGCTCAGTAACATTATTTTCAGGAGATTAAAAATAACTTCCACACTTTCCTATTATTAACAAAGTAGGAAAAGATATAGTAGATAACAAAAGAATATGAATAAGGTCAAATTTCAAATTTAGGATTTATTTTTTCACATCATTGTGATCGGTTTTAGTTGGTTTTCTTGCTAAGCAACAATAAACAGAAGACTTGAATGCTTGTTTGAGAAGAGTAATGGATCAAACTCACATAATTCAGGCCATTTTAGTAGGTAGTCACCGGCAAATCTCATCAACATGAAAGTATATTTTGAACTTTTTTTCTTTATTAATCTTTTTTTTTATTATTTTTTTTTTTTCTCTAGAAGCCAGAGGAAATGTTCTGCATTGTGTGGTTGTAAAATGTCATATTCTTCTGAAAAAAAAGGATGCACTGTGAAGGCATTTCGGATTCCTTTTCTTTCTTTCAATGAAGCAACAAACTTCACAAGGGCTAGAAGCACACATAGCTTTGGTGTTCTATGCCATGATGCTCACAACCACACAATTTACCTTGGTCTAGAAATTGTTTTTCCTCTCTGTCAGACTGATTTCAGCTTTCTTTGGTATAAGAGCCACATTTTACTTGCTGACATAACTGTGCACAACTCACCTACCTGTAGCAGACTGAACTTTCCTGTCCTTGCCTTGAAATGTGGCTTTGTTGCTGTAGATTGAAATCCTTCAGTCCAACAAAACTCTTTGGGCTTGTTACAGGGTGACCAGGTGAAACCTGATGACCTTAGAGAGACAGAGTGATCTAATGCCACCTTTGGGACTTGAAATTAAGACCACCTACAGGTGAATACTCTTACAGTTTCCTCAAATCCAAGGAATTTATTCTCTTACTTGGAATTTTTTGGTACTTGAATAATCCTTTTCTCACACCTTTTCCTGCAAAACCTTAATGAGAAGCCTCCATGTATTTCAGTCAGGTGATCTTTTTCAGAATTCCCTTAGTTAAAAGCCACTGTTCCTATCCCATAAATTTTGTATAACTGTAAGAAAATAAATAGAAGTGTCTAGTTTTATTTTAATCACTGTGGGGTATCTTGCCTAGTTTCCAGATGCTGCTCCAGAAAGGAGTGGGTTAGGTGAATAACTCTCTAGGCTCAATCGTCTGTGTTGGCTACAGATGTAATTTATTGCCTAAACACAGATGCTTTATCCCATTTGAGGTAACCTACCACAGCCAAGGCATTGGCACAGACCTGCCTCTATGTGTGAGTCACAGGAGACCCATGCCCTGATGAAGATGCAGCTGGTAGCCAGGAGGGTTATCTTAGAACCTCTCAGATGGGACAAGGTGCAACTGAGTCAAGTCTCTAATCAGTACAATCAGTGGAGTTTAGAAAGCATCTCTTCTCATGTAGAGGAGAATGATTTGGCCAGAACAATGACTTTTTGACTCCAATTACTGTCTAATGGTCTAAAGCCATATGAGAAACTCCTGAGTATCACAGACACCCAAAAGAGCTGGCAGCTCTGACACAGGAGGTTCAGGGTATGAATGCCTTTCTCAAGCAGGCATCTGGACAGCAGGTAGAATACCTCACAGCACCTAAAATGACATTAGATATCTATGTATAAACAACTGTATCTTGCCAAAAATGTGCATTCACTATAGTGGGAATTTAGACCCATGTATAGATGCAGCTCACATACAGACAGACAATCTGCAATTTGAATCACATGAAAAATGTTGGAAAATTTACCCCCCTCTTTCAGGGGTTTTCTCTGTTGGCAAGCTTCCCTTGAAAATGTGTCCTTTGTTTCCCGTTTGAGCTTGTCTGGCTTCAGCTTCTACAAATGGTTTTCATTTTGTTGGGCTTTTTTTTTCCACCTAGACTGTAGAACGCATCATTAACCGATACTATGTGCCTGTAAAGGTGCACAAGTGTTATAATCAAGTCAGCTGTCAATCTCTTTCCATAAACTGAGTAGATTAAGCTCTAAGTGAATAAATTATTTTCTGTAGTTCCCTTCATAACTCTTGTAAATTACAAGAACTATAGGCAGGAATAAAGTGCTTTCTTTGTTGACATTGAGGGCCTCTCCACTGTGTGATCAACAGAACAAACAGAGAGCTGAGTAGAAGGAAATACAAAAGCCAAGAACATACAGGAGAGAATCAGTTCAAGTACTGGAGCAGAAATAGTCCAAAAGGATAAGGAAATTAATCATAAGTAAGGTAAACAGGAAGGTCATCCTGAGACAGGCATGAATCCCAAAGATTGTTGCAACAGTAGAGACAAAATTCTCCCCTGTGCAATTTTTGGAAGATAAGCAATTTCCATCAGTGACCCAGGAAAAAAACCCCTAATATGTAATAGTATAAAAAGTCTGGTCTGTCCATCCTTCAGGACAAAAACTGCTGCTTAGGTGGCTAGGAGCAAATAAAAGTTTGTTTCATTGTACTCCACTAATACTCCCAAGAAGAATTTGCATCTCAATTAGGGAAGTTTTAAGTGCTCTGAATACTGGTTCAGAGACTATTCCTAGTTTTTCATGTTCCAGAAGGTATTAAGACCCCTTCAGCACCAGACATCCATAAATCAGTCTTAGATCTGCTAGCTGAACTATGGTTGTAATAATACCAGAGGCTTTATGCTGAGTATACAGAAGCGTCATCCTACTGCACAAGAATTGATGATGAGACACTTTTTTTCTAGAAGGAAATAGTGAAAATTTTCAGTGAAAGAAACTTTCACCTTCCACCATTCTCTTTCTTCCGCTTTGGATGAACTGGGGAAGAAGAGACTATATCCTGAGGTAGAAAAAAAGGAAATCATCTTCCAAGAAGATAGTACAATAGCCAAGACAGACCCAGAAACTAAGCAAAATTAAGAAATTCTTTACTGTGAGGGTGGTCAGACACTGGAACAGGTTGCCCAAGGAAGTTGTGGATGCCCCCTCCCTGGAAGTGTTTAAGGCCAGGTTGGATGAGGCTTTGAGCAACCTGATCTAGTGGAAGATGTCCCTGCTGATGGCAGGGGGGTTGGAACTGGATGATCTTTAAGGTCCCTTCCAACCCAAACTATTCTATGATTCTATGATTTTATACTAGGGCAGGAAGGAAAGCACAAGACAAGAGTTACTATCCATGAATCAAGAGAGACAACCAACAGGAGAAAATATCTACTCAGAGAAGGAAGGGAAGTTTTTCAGACATTCATATAGGGTTTTGGTATTGTTTTGTTTTGTTTTGTTAAATAGATCTCTAGTTGGAGGGAGAAGGGAGTCAGGAAGGTAGCAGGAATAGATGTGCCCTCTGCTACGATATTCTGCCACTAACTCTAACAAACTCGACCTCTGCATTATGTTTCCATGTTCTCTTTACTTGTTATTAGAGCTTGGATGAGGAACAGTTTGGTACTATTTCCAAGCAGAATAGAAGGATAACCTACCTCTTAGAAGTTTTCCTTCCTTAAGTCATTTTTCTTCTTGCAGTTTTAGTGAAGTCTTCCCTGTATTCTGACAGAAATATCTGTTAATAAAAATACCTCAAGCACATGCTACATAGTTAATAGAGACAGGTGGAATGTAGCATTCATCCTGAGGGCTAATCTAGATATTGCTGACCATTTTTTATTTTGTTGTTGGTGTTTTAAGAGTCGAAGCTGCAGGTGGCTTCAGCCTTGAGCAATTAATTCCTGACCTTAAGTGAAAAATAAAACAAAGTTTAAAAACAAAGCAAGAATGTGTATGAAACAAGATAAGGGATGATTGTGTGCTGTACTTAGTAACCAGTCAGAAGTAAATGAATGGTTCATGAACAGGTGGAATTATCCAATCATGTCAATTGTTCAGGCGCGTCTGTGATAATTGGTAACGAATCAAAAGTGAAAGAATTTTTTTTGAGTGCTTGGGGTGTGCTGGAGGAAAAAAGGATATATAAGCAGTGAAAAGCTTCAATAAAATGCTGATGCCTGATGCTTGAAGACATCTGGGTGTTGGTCATTTCTTCATCCACCACATTTTTTGACTTTTATTATCTGTTTTTTCCTCTCACTATCTTGAACTGCAACACTTCAATAGAAACCTGGGAGTATGCTGGACATCAGAGATGAAGTACTAAAAAATGTGTCTGGTTTATCCATTTTTACCTAAGATAGTAATAAGAACATTAATTCTGAAGTTTCTTTTGTACAGAAATCTGCCAGGCCCACAAAAACAATCAACAAAGTTAAAAGAACAGATGGATAATATACCCAGCAGTCCAGATGCAATAAAATCTATAACATTCTTATTTCATTTTATAAGGCCACAAAAGCCCTCTATAAAATCAACCTTTATTTTTCCATGCTGAAGCCAAATAGTGCATAAATAGCTTGAGATATGTCAAGAGACACCAGGAATATGGGGTTTCTTTCTCTTTATATATATAT
>NW_010290549.1:0-30189 GCF_000700745.2 Antrostomus carolinensis | reverse complement strand
TTGCATCAAGAAGTTATCATCAGTGCACTGGAGGAACTTCCTGGACTGTGAATGTCTGGCTATGTAGGCATTCCAGCAAATATCAGGGCCTATAATTGGGAGGCTGCTGCCAGCTGTCTGTAGAAGGCCTCATCAACTTCCTTGTCCTGATCAGGTGGCCTGTAATAGACACCCACAACAGTATCACCCATACTAGCCTGCCCCTTAATTCACACCCACGAACTCTCAACTCGGTCTTCATCTGCCCCTGGACAGAACTCAACACATTCTAATTGTTCTCTCATGTAAAGAGCAACTCCACCACCTCTCCTTGTTGGCCTGTCTTTCATAAAAAGGACATAGCCATCCATGACCACATTCCAGTCATGTGAGCTGTGCCACCATGTCTCTGTAATTGCTACCAGATCATAAGCCCTTGACCGCACACAGCTTTCCAACTCCTCCTGCTTATTCCCCATGCTGAGTGCATTGGTGTACAGGCATTTCAGGGAGCAAGTATTATGTTAGAGTATAAATATATATCAGCATTTTATCTTATACCCTTAATAAAATAATCTCACTTTCAAATTTGTTAACAGCTGTAAATTCTTCATTTGGAAAAAGTATTAAAATTTCCCCATCTTTAAAGACTAAAGTAAGGTTAATGCTTATTATAATGTACTGAGGTTTTAATTCTACATACTTCAAAATGTAGGAAATGTTTTTCTTCATATACTATGGGATTTTTTTAAAAATGTTTTTTTAAACCCTAGATGAGAAACAAGACACATGGAAAAATAGTATTTCTGACAACGTCTCTCTAAGTTTATCTTAGATGTTAAAAATTCAGTTGTGATATGGTAGTCTTCAGAAATATTCCTTTCATCTGAAAATAATTGTTTGAATATAAAACAACTTTAATTTTTTTTTCATATAAGCATCTAAAAAACTTATTTGGCACTGAATAACAATCTTGATGGAGCCATCCAGAGGGACCTGGACAAGCTCAAGAAATGGGCCTATCTGAACCTCATGAGGTTCAACAAGGCAAAGTGTGAAATCTTGCACCTGGGTCGAGTCAATCCCTGGTATCAATATAGGCTGGGGAACGAAGGCATTGAGAGCAGCCCAGCCAACTAGGACTTGGGGTACTGGTGGATGAAAAGCTGGACACGAGCTGAAAATGTGCATTTGCAGCCCAGAAGGCCAATTGTATCCTGGGCTCCATTAAAAGGAGTGTCAGCAGGTCAAGGGAGGTGATTCTGCCCCTCCACTCCACTCTGGTAAGACTCCACCTGGAGTACAGTGTCCAGCTGTGGAATCCTCAGTACGGCAAAGATAGGTACCTGCTGGAGCAGGTCCAGAGGTGAGCCACAAAAGTGACCAGAGGGATGGAGCACATCTATGAAGAAAGTCTGAGAGAGTTGGGATTGTTCAGTCAGGAGAAGAGAAGGCTCTGGGGACACCTTAATATGACCTTTCAATACTTAAAGGGGGCCCATAAGAAAGATAGATAGGGATGAACTTTTTAGCAGGGATTGTAGTGATAAGACAAGGGATTAACTAAAAGAGGGTAGATTTAGAATCGATATAAAGAAGAAATTTTTTACAGTGAGGGTGGTGAAACACTAGAACAGGTTGCCCAGAGAGGTGGTAGATGCTCCATCTCCGGAAACATTCAAGGTCAAGTTGGACGGGGCTCTCAGCAAACTTATCTAGTTGAATATATTCTTGCTCACTGTAGGGGATTTGGACTAGATGACCTCCCTTCCAACCCAAACCATTCTGTAGTTCTATGATTCTATGATTCTTTCATGGAAAGGATTAAAACTACCAGTATAAAGAGCATTTTTTACTTAAATGCAGCAAATCAATGTGAGCTTAATATTAAATGCATAAAATCCTATTCCACAAAAAAATGTCAAATTAGGTAGCTTTGTTTTCATTATTTTAGGATTCTGATATTAAAAATATATGAACTAAGAAAGTGTCAGCAATGTGTGGGAAGGTTGCAGGTATGGATCTAAATCAGGTGTTATTGAAAAGGCTTGTCTTCCCTATGTCAGAGTTGAGTTTGCAGTATTCATTATTTGTTTCTTCTTTTATGGTGGTGGGAAGGGAAAATGTGGGGCTCCTTTGTTTTCCGGAAAAAGGTGCACAATTAAAGAATTAAAGTGTGAATGTGAAATATTCATTTATACATAAAAAACATCCTAACCTGGAAAATATTTAATAAACTGCATCAGTGGTAGACCACACATTGAGGAGGTATTTAGTCACAGCTACTAAACATAGCGCTTCTAAAAAAAAATGCTCAGTGATTGCTGCTGTGCTTGGTAATACGCTGAATGATTCCGCTACAGGAAACATATTTTACCTTATTTGACTGTCAGAAAAGCAGAAGCCTAAAGGCCTGAACTTTTCACCAGCCATGTTTCTTCTCTAAATTTTGAACTTTTTCATCCACTCATTCACTAAGATCGGAAGCTGAATGTTGTCCACTGCTCCTTTGGCATCTTTTCCTATCCTTTTGTGTTTATGGTCTAAGAGAACTTATCTTTTGCTGAGGCTTTTTAAAAGCTTCATCAGTCCACATTTGTTATTGTAGTTGAACTCTCTATCCTTCTGTTGGTACATATGAATTATACACTTTCCTATTTGGAAATGTTTATTTTATCTTGAGAGTCCTAGAAAAAATTTTAATAGTTGACCCTTCAGACACGTGTGTGACTGTAGAATTGTATTAATTTTGTTTCCATAGGAGATCTGTAGATTTTAGCCTCATGTGACAATACCAAAAAGAGATTAGCTGGTTATAATTAATGTTTTTTTTAAATAGGCCATCGGATATAAAATCTAACTTCAATGGTAACTAATTGGCACTTAAGCAAATATACAACAACTCCCTTGTTAGTCTCATAACGGCATCAGCTTTGTCTGTCATTATCAGAATCAGGCTTACTTCACTAAGAAATTCAGAAAACATAGCACATAATAATGTCTATTTCACTGCAATTTTAATTCAAGTAATAATGGAGCACAGAGAAAAATTTCAAAGGGATGGATAACATTATTGGTTTTGATTTTAAATTATCATTGGTAGCTCACATTGTATGGCTAGATTCTTGTCCAGTGTTCTAGCAGTCTCTACTAAAGGGCTAAAATTCATCATAAATTCTTTAAAATGTATCTCAAATGACTAGTATTACACACATAGTTTTAATATATTCTAACAGATTCTTAGGAGACACCAGGGAAATAACCACCCTAGGTATTATTCAGAAGTCATTACATTATGCAAAAATATACAGTTCTTTTTATTCATAGAACAAGATGTAGATTTTTTGTTTGCAATTGCTTTTTTTTGGTCACAAAAATTGTGAACAGAAATGAGAATTGTATTAACATTAATTAATTTACTAGCTGCAGTGGTGTTAAAGTCCTGCCATTGCTAGCAGAAGTCCACAGGCTGTGGGCTGCCCTGCCAGTGCAGGTCGCAGGGCCGAGCTGGGCTGCCCTTGGCCAGAGTGGGGCTTAGCTGGGTTGATGAGGCACTCCATGGTGATGTGCCCGTTGCCCAGCCTGTCTGAGCTCCAGCTCTGGGAGTGTTGTGGGGCAAGGGACTGACAGCCCCAGGCAGTCCCTGGCTGTCTGGTACATTAGGGGGTTGCAGGGCAGCTTTCAGCCATTGTCTCAGAGCAGGAGGAAAGGAGAAGGCTGAGGTAAGAAAATACATATAAATTGTCAAGTGTAGGATGCAGAGGGACATTGGAAAGGTGAGCATAGTACCAGGGAAAATGGGTAGATTCAAGGATGGTTTTTTTTTTAATAAAAGTTATTTAAATTGTACAGTTGTTGAAAATTTCCTATATACGCTGTTAGACTGTTAAACATGAATTTGACTAAAAAATTCTTGGCTCTGCTCTTTACAAGATTCTGTGCATAAAAAATATGTGTATTTCACTACATTGTGCTTTCAGGAAGAGTTAGAATTTCTCTGTAAGATTGTTAGCACATGGTAAATAATCACAGTGGCATAGTGCATTGAGAAATCCCTTTGAAAATTTGTCAAATGACATTTAAGGAAATATTTGAATTAAAACAAATTTCTACAGCAAAATGAGGTAATACTCTAGATTATATGATGACATCCTTAAGAAAAGGCACAAATACCCCTGTAGAAAAGAGTTCAGTTTTGAACAACTTTATTTCTGGTTGTAATCTTGATTTTTAACTAAGCATTAATGACTCAATTGTCATAATGTCACACTGAGTGTAATTTGAGATTCTGTAACATATGTGCCTGATGTCCAATGACCGGTACAGAAAAGCCCAGGTCTGCCATAGGCAGGTGTCATGTGGACACCTTGAAACCCTGGGCCAGCTCAGGCAATACTTGTTCTGGTTTGGTAGCTGAACCTCACAGAGTTTGGATTCGGGTAACCAAAAGAGCACTCAACTTAAAATAGTATATGAACAGTCTTGAGGAGCTCCTACTGGACACATTATTTCTCAGTAAGAGTTAGAGTAGTCATATTCTGTTAAAAAATGTTTGATCAGAAATAATTCTCCTTCATTCAAATTAGCCAGTCTACAGAGAGGCTAGAAAAAATCTTAAGCAGAACAAGAATGGGCTGAGAAAGTATATTCAAAACAGAAACGATTCAATGAGTGCTGTCTTTCAATGCTTTTTTGCCATACTGGTCACCGTGTTAACTGGGCACTTCACATAATTAAATATTCCAGAATCTCTGTTAGGTAGCCAAACACTTCTATTCTTCATAAATTTGCTATAACTCATGGGTATCCAGTGAGGATTTTGGCATGAAAAATTGTGGATGATTGGGTTTTTTTCCAGCTGTATGACCACACAGTTTATTAATACTAATGAAGTCTTCGAGATTCATCCTGCTGATATAAATCCAGAGGGATACAATGCCTTCTTTAAACCTGTCACCAGTATGAGTTGCAGTATTTAATACTATCAGAAGTGGAGTCAGTCCCACATATACTCCCGGGTAGTCACAGTTGCAGCAAAGAAACTGAACTGGTTTTCTTACATTTTAAATGCTTTTGTAATATTCTTTTGTAAAATGTTTTTGTTATTATTTATAAAGAACTATTTATTTTAAAAAAAATGTAGTTCATTATTTGCACAAATGCACATTTTAGTGAATTAATTGGAGCATCCAGTTACCATGAAACTTATGTAGAATCACCTTACTTTCTAAACGTGTTTATCTTCTAGTACTGGCTTCTTTAGTATCCTGTGCTGATTCTCTGGTAAAAGCTGCAGGTACCAATAGGGAGAATATTTGACTTAATTTGCTTTGGTACTATGAAAGTCTCCAGGTTTCGGCTGACTAAAACTTATTTTTTCACTGGTATTGATGCAGAACATAGGCATAAAGGATCAGATGGTTACATCTAAAAGACCATGAGTTAGCTGTTAGTTCATGCCTGTTAATCAATAGTTTAACATTTTTAAGATTCCAGCATATACTTAAGACTTACACAAACTTAGTAGATTATTAAAAAGTCAGTTAATATCACAGTCAAGCTTGGATAGGACAAAATGGCAGGGAGGAAAAAAGTGTGCACTAGACTTTACTTGCTTCAAAAATATGTACAGCTGAGATTTACATTTTAAGATAAGATCATACTTACCTACACATTTCTATGAAATTTAACATCAAGCTTTCCCATACATATGCAGAAGAATATGAGAATTTGACTTGGTTTTCCTTTTTTCTTTTTCCCCAAAGAAAACTATCCAAATTTTGAAGTATAAAAAATCCCATTTAGCATGGAAAGATGAAAGTATCTACGAATAAGTACACGGAACTTATAAATCTGACATTTAGAAAACAAATACAATTCACTGTCTTGGCATAAATCAATCAGTGTGCATGACCTTCCTCGGGAGGAGGGAGAGGAGAAAGAACTTTGATGGGTTAAAGATTTGCTTTGTTTTAAATTTGTTAAAAAAAAAAAAAACAAAAAACAGCATTGAGGATGAAGGAAAATTATATTAAGCTATCTGATGTCAGGCAGAACCTTATGTTAATATTCACTCCTATTTAAAACAGTCAGTCAAGACGTGCAGAAAGCATACATGCAGTTGTCACTGAAGATACTTGGTGTTTTAGTCCCATAAGCTCCTTTTCCCACAGCCTAATTGCAGTTTGCATTTGTGTTTGAAGTTTATGTGAACAACAGAAGCTAGGTGTTTTTCCCTTTGTCCTCCTGATTTTTATATTTATACAGAACCAAATTGGAGGATTGTTTGAAAATAATGGAGGAATTGTCTATTTATTTCACAGTCAGTGTCTGGTTTGCACTAGCTCTATGCCCGTAGGTCATTCCCCTTTTTTTCTAGAAGCTGTGCTCTTGTGGATTTCTTATTAATAGAAATGATCAGAAAATAAATACATTTTCAGTTATGAGCCATGTTCTTTTCTTTCATATTGAAATATTTATGTGAACAGAACTTTGTTGTTAATATACTTATAACCTCTATTACAGGAACACAACACCAAAAAAAGTCATTTTGGCAATAAGATGACTAGTGTTACAATTTTTCTTTCTAGAAATTAATTGTTTATATAGATGATTACTGGCTTTGAATATGCTGAAGTTTATATCTTCTGACAGAATTGCTTTGATATAGGCATTTCTAGTAATCTACTGCTTTGGAAACACAAGTTAGTCTTAAGGTGTTGTTATGGAAAGTGTCTACACACTTACATTTGCTTACTACTTAACTAAAAGTTTGCACTTTGTGATGTTGAAGAATGTTAAGTTGTTATTAGAGATAACATCTTATCAATAAAAGCAAGCTAAATAAAATTTTTACAGCACAGAAAACCCCTTATTTTTAAGATAAATAACCTTATACTAACACTCTGACCTTGATTTCAGTAGAGGAGCATGTAGGGTGCATGCTCAAATTCGTGATTAGCAAAATCTGGGTTTTATCATCAACCTTCAACAACCCATTATTTTCACTAACAGTGATTGTAAATTGTTTGGATTGTTCACAAGTGTAACCATATATGTTTAAATGTGTCTATACTAAACACTGCATTTACTGTAAAGATACCTGAGTTAGATTTGCTCAGGTAAGCAGAAGCAGTCCAGCTCTGACAGCCTGGAGTTCAGAGTGGCTTCATTTACACAGTTTTCTGACAGGCTGAATCAAACTTCAGGAAGGTGCAGTGTCTACCCTGCTTTACCTTTAATATACGTAGTGTATAGTATAAGTTAATAATACCTAATTTGGGATATATGTACACTAAGAAGTTAATTAGCATTTTAATGACAGAGAAGTAAAATAAACGGAAAGCTTAAGACTACTCAGTTGGAGGAGATATCCTTTAACCCTTTAAATGGAACTAGAACAAAGCTGACACTATATGTTCCAGTTTAAGATATATTTTTTTAGTATCGTATCCATCTTGCATTGTCCCTCTGGGACAATGGTGACTTTTTCATTGTACACTTTATTTATTTAAAGCAGCACTAGCCATAAGTGAATGGAATGAGATAGTAATGAAAAAATCGTCATAATTTCTTTCTCTGAACTTAATAGAAATATGTCGTGTAAAATATATATATATATATATATATGCATTTTCAATATGGCTTCTCAAACAAGGGATTTTTTTAACATTTTCTGTTCTTTTACTCTTATATTTTTAATTGTTATTCTAATATTGGAATTTCTCTAAAATTAAAGTACAATCAATAATAAGCTGTTTTGCCTGCATATAAACCCTATATACATAGACATATATATAGCATAAATACATTACATATACAGCATATATATAGATAGTTTATATACACCATGTTAACTAAATATTGAAAAATTGTTTATCCATGTCATTCCTCTGTCTTAAAAAAAACAGATCATGTAGATCCATCCTCTGATAATGGCTGTTAGAATGGCCTGAATTAAAAAAAAAAAAAAATCATCACTAACACATAACCTCTGTGTGAATTCAGACCCCCTATTTATATAAATCAAAAAGGAAACCCAAATTTATAATCTCCATTTACTCTAAATTTATCTGTTCAAACCAATGCTAAAAAAATATACCAGTGTGAAGCCTAGAAACTAAAATTAAAGTTGACTTCATTTTTAATTCAGGATTAACACTCATGTCTCCCTGCCTCTTTTCTTACCATTGACTCTATCTTCCTGTTCTGTATCATCACTGGACTATTTCATTTTCTCTCTCATTCATCTCCCCTCTTGAGAGGTATGTCTGGAATTACCTGTGGGCAGACAAGTCTCTTGAGCAGTCGATTCCACAGCAATTGCTTACAGGATGGTGTCAATAAATTCTGAACAATACCTGTGGGCTCTGACTGAGGCAGAAATACTAACAAAACCACCACAGTTGCTGTAAAATTATAGAAATGTTGTACTACTATCAGCAGCGTTGCCATTGTCTCACTTTTCATACTGGGCTAAATTGCAATCTTTTATAAATGAACTGTGTAAATGCTAATGGTCATATCTTCAACAAATGTAATTGTAAAGGAATTCACTGTATCTGAGTTATATCACTGCTTTGGGGAGATGCTTGTTCATGTGGGACTTTGTCAGACCTTTACAATTTCTCTGAATCACATGTAAGTATCTGAAAACCTCTGAAGTCATTCTTTATATCTCACTGTTGGGCCCTAAGTGAGCAAGATGTTTATACAGATATTTATTCTGAAGCATCTCTAGAATACCATTAGCCTCACTGGGATTTCTTGTTTGCCTGTAATTTAGGTACAAGTTTGAATAACTAAAAGAATTTATTGAAAAACGGTTTTAAAATATGGTTTATAAAAGATAAAAATCTGCAGTAGCAGAATATTGTAGATCCTATCCAAAAAAACGTAGCTGTAATTATGTGGGTAGTCCTACACAAAGAAACATTTTTAAGGGATGAGGCTTTCTCCATCTGCTCCATCCATATTATTGTTTATCACTGACAAATTATTTTTAGTGTAATGTTTGCAAGGGATTATATTATTTTAACACATTTCATTCTATGTATTTTCACATGGGAGAGCTAAACTTTGTTCTTAAAGAATACTTTTGTAATTCTCATATTGAAGCAGTCCTTGTTGCACCTTTCATCTGTACCTCATTGAAAGCAACATGTCATATATTTACGTATTATATACTGACACAGTACCTAAACTCCCCTGGAATAATTCTCCTACATCTTTAAAGCTATGTTTTGTTTGAGTACATACAAGTAACACCTGGAGAAGAGGAAGGTAACCCCTTAAGAAAAATCTGTGTGTGGTGGTTTGGGTGGATTCACCCTTTTGCTTGCAGCTTGCAGCCAAACACAGCCTGCTCTATCACCCTCCCCCCCCCCTCACCCAGGGAGCAGGGGAGAGAATTTGGAAAGAAGGGCGAAGACTCACGGGTTGAGATAAAAACTATTTACTAATTAAAAGAAAATGATAATGATAACAACAGTAATAACAGACTATACAAATGAGTGATACACAGTGCTAACCGCCCACTGACCAATTCCCAGCCTGTGCCAGCTAACGATCCCGGAGCCGAGACGGTCCCGAACCGAAACCCCGGAAGAGTGAGCCCGAGCGATCCCTGAGAGAAGTGCCCTGTCTTCCGGTCAACCCTGGTTAATATACTGGCATGACGTGATATGATATGGAATATTTCATTGGCACATCCAGATGCCAGTTTTGGGTTTTGCTCCTCACTGCGCTTCCCCCTCCCAGTCCTAGTGCAGCTGCGAAACAGACAAACTGTGGCCTTGAGCTGCAGTAACTAAAAACATTGGTATTTTATCAACATTCTTCTCGTGATATGTCTGAACTGAAACACTGAAAGTAAAATACTACTCTTCTAATTACTAAAAAGGAAGAAAATTAACTCTACCCTAGCAAAACCAGGACACTGTGGCAAACGGGAAAATGTAAAGTGAAAGAAAGTACCCCTGTAGTGAGATATTATGGAAGCTTATAAATTCTTCTTTTTCTTTTTTTGAAACATATATTGAAGAAGTGTAATAGAACCGCCGAGGGAAATAAGATAGAACTAATGAAGGACCAAGGAATGGTCTTTGTTAACAATTACTATTTCAATTAGTTTTGCAGTGTGACAATGAGAATGTAGAAAAAAATACTGTAACAGATAGATATGCTGTATTGTGTGAAGAAAGGGTGCTCTCTGTATGATATATATTTTATTCTGATAAAATATATATGATATTAAAATAGGAACTGTTGCGGGTTTTGAAAATGTTTTCCAGATGTAAGAAAGTCTATCCTTACTAAACATGTTAAAATGTTTAACTTTTATAATTTAACATTTTTGAGTTTTAAAAGAGCAGTGCAAGGATAAGGAAGCACAGGAAAGATGAAAAGATAAAAAGTATAGCAATAGTGGCCACACACTATTTGAAATCAATCACTTTTAAAAAGTTTTGGTAATAGATAACAAACAAAACCAATGTTAGCTTAAAATTCCTGACATGAACTCTATTGACCACACCCAGACTAAGAAAACTATTTAGTTTTGGGGGTCTAGATGCAGAAACCTGGTTAATATCCTGCCTCTAAGTCACAATGAGATGCAAGCACACACAGATCCCTGCCAGCTCTCTTATTTCTGCACAAAAGTGAGACAAGGAGTAGCTCAAGCAGGGCTCAGTTGTGATCCAGCAAGAACGTTTTCAGTAGTGATTTCAAAATGCAAATTCATTCCTAAATAAAACAACTGAAAGCACTGCTAGATCTCAGCCAGCTGGTGACAAAGAGTAAAGGCTGGCAATATTCAAATCAGTGAAAAGTGTTACCTGTGCATGGTTTTAAAGGTGCTTTAAGTAAGAGATATTGAGTCTATGCTAGTTCCCTGAAGATGTGAAAAGTTCCATTTTGACAAACTTTTTTCTAGGATCTTCATACTAGTACATTCAGAGTCAGAAGGGATTAATTTAAAAAAACAGAACCCATTAGTTGTCAAGTAGGGATATAAATGGTATCCTTTACCCTGACATGTAATTTTCTGACTGCACAATTTTAAAGAGAAGCAATCTATTTTACAAGGTCACAAGAAAGAGAGAGGAAGATCTAACTCAGGACACTGGCTGGGGGGAATATCTTGTAATTTTCCTAGTATTTTTCTGTCCTTTTTGTGGCAGCATTAATCTACATTCAGTGTAGTTATTAAACGGATGTACATTAGATATCTCACATATACTAATATTACATATCATCATCATATGTACCACCTGTTGATCTTTAATTTCTATATAAAACCTTAAAAATTAGAAGACTCATGAGCTTTAGAAGAAAAACAAAACCAAATACAAGATAATGTGAAATAGGCTTAGTGTTAAAACGTTATTTTCATATACTACTCTACTGACAAAAAATTAAATTAAGACTTCTCCAAGCTCTGCACCAGCTGTGACTGATGTAGCCTTCCAGACGGAGCCCCAGTGGGTGCGTGCTCCCACCCAGCTGTCAGCTGCACGGCGTGCCCCCCCACTTACACTGGTGTCGGACACCAATGGGGAATTCACCAGTGGGAGATGTACCCGGGTGGAGGAACTCCTCTGCTTAGTGATGGAACTCTGGGAAGAGGTGAGCATGTTGAGGACTATCAGGGAGTGTGAGAGGGAGATTGAGTATCGGAACAACACCCTATGCTCCCACTCTCAAACCCAACAGGCAGGCATGCCTCGTGCAACAGAGGACTCCCTGTCCTCTCTCCGCACAGCTGAACAGAGAAAATTAGGAGACGAGGGGGAATGGCAACAGGTTCCTGCTCAGCACAGCAGGTGTGTACCCTCTGTGACAACCCCAGCCTCCCAGGTTCCCTTGCACAACAGATAGGATGATCTGCAAGTGGAACCCAACTTTAATGTGGGCGATGGTTCCCACAGCCTAGAAACATTCCCAAGGTTAAGGCACCCTAAGCCCCACATCACAATGGCTTCTGTAAAGAAGAAAAGACGGGTCATTGTCATAGGGGACTCCCTTCTGAAGGGAACAGAAGGCCCGATATGAAGGCCAGATCCTTTAAATGGGGAAGTCTATTGCTTACCTGGAGCCCGGGTTAAAGATGTGGAAAGAAAACTTCCAACTCTGGTAAGGCCCACGGATTATTATCCGTTATTGATTTTCCAAGTAGACAGGACTTCAGGACACTGGGACGAATGCTGAAGGGATCGGGTACACAGGTAGTGTTCTCCTTTGTTCTTCCTATTACAGGGAATTATTAGGGGAGGAATAGAACGATCCAGGAAATAAATACCTGGCTCCAAGCCTGGTGTGAGGAGCAAAATTTGGGGTTTTTTTGACCATGGGTTGGCCTACAAAACACCAGGTCTGCTGGCAAATGATGGAGCAGCCCTGTCTTCAAGAGGCAAAAGGATGCTTTCCAAGAAGTTAGCAGGGCTCATCAAAAGAGCTTTTGTGGAGTAATGGCTGGAGGTAACTAAAAATCAGAAAATGTCTGTGTCCACACACTAAGGCAAAGGTACAGTGTTGAGGAAAATCCCAGGGGAAAATTACAGTTGGCATGTGAAGAATCTTCTCCAAGGCTGCCTCCCTACTAGGCCTGCTGCTTATCAAGGAAAAAACAAGAGATGGGAGACAACAGAGGCTTGCTTTCCAGCTCTTGTCTCAATCACAGCATGGTATAAAGCTCGATGTATAGTCTATTTGTGATTCTGGATAGAGAGCTGGCACCCATTTTGAAAACTACCTCCCTTTGTGGACCTTGACAAAACCATATCTCCATACCACTGACCCCCCCTCTTTCCTTCCTTACAGAGCACATCTCTAAGTTTTGGTAACTTCCACCATAAAAGGGGAACGGAAGTGCCTTTTACCAATCACCGTAAAGGTATGACTAGAGTCACTCAAGCTCCACCTTGCAGGTAAGAAATAATATAAAAATAGCCCAAAGAAAGGAGGGAAACAGGGAAGACACCATTACGGTCAGGGAAGATGCCATCACTGACAAGTCAGGGATGACTCCACTGCAGACCTCTGACCCCTGGGACCAGCCGACGGGCTGAGCCTCTCTTCCCCTTCCATTTGGGATGCCTTTGGGTAAGACTAAGACTTAAACTTAGCCTAGGATCTTCCTCAGAAACTTAGAAAATCTCTAGAGAATTATTTTACCAACTCAGCGCTTTGTAGTAACTTGTCACCTTTAGCAATTAATAACACTTTTAGTAACTTGCAACCTTAATCCTTGTATATATTTCTGCAGACAGTGGTTTATCACTGGCAATCCATACAAATCTGTATTAATCCTGTTGCTCTATTAAAGGTGCTTCCATTTGCTTACAGACTTCCTGCACAATTTCTTATTGGGCTGCTGCCTGATAAGGCTGTGAGAGTCCATAGATTGTGACTGGCTGATGGGTGTGGGACACTATCGAGTGAATCCAACACTGACATGCCCGGACTTGTGGTGTCTCATTGAACTGTGTCTGTCTGTAACCAGCCACCCTAACTGACCTGGGCTCAGTGGGATGCTGCTAAATTCTGCAGGTTTAGCCGTGTAAGTCCATAAATCATGAGTATGGGAATGCAGTACACTATTTGGTGCATCCGCAGTTGTCAGACCGATAGTGCTTGATTGTGCATCACTCAGGATTTAAGCCTTAACCACCCTCATCTCCTCCAGTTATCTGAGGTTGAGTTGGAACGCAAGAGGGTTTATTTCCTGCTAAATTGCCTTACCACCCTTTTCACTCAACAGCTTTAAACTGTGAGGCCCAAAGAGTGGTGGTAAATGGACTTAAATCAAGCTGGGGGCCAGTCACAAAGTGGCATTCCCCAGGGTTTAGTGTTGGGGCCAGTTCTGTTTAACATCATTATCAGTGATCTGGACAAGGGGATTCAGTGCACCCCCAGTAAGTTCAGAGATGACATTAAGCTGGGTGGAAGTGTTGATTTGCTTGAGGGTAGGAAAGCTCTACAGAGGGACCTGGACAGGTTTGATCAATGGACTGCAACCTAATGATATAAGTGTATAATTCTTATTGCATTAGGTTTGGCTGGGATGGAGTTAAATTTCTTTAAAGTAGCTAGTATTGGACTATGTTTTGAATTTGTGCTGGGAGCAATGTTGATAACACAGGGATCACAGAATAACAGAACCACAGAATGGTAGGGGTTGAAAGGGACCTCAGGAGATCATCTAGTCCAACTCCCCTGTCAAAGGAGGTTTCCTACACCAGGTTACACAGGAAAGCGTCCAGGTGGGTTTTGAACATCTCCAGAGATGGAGAATCCATAACCTCTCTGGGAAGTTTATTCTAGTGTTCTGTCACCCTCACAGTAAATAAATTTTTCCTCAAGTTTGTCTGGAACTTCTGGTGTTCCAGTTTTTCCCAGTTGCCCCTTGTCCTGTCACCAGCCACCAACAAAAAGAGCCTGGCCCCATCTATTTGACCCCCACATTTCAGATATTTACAGACATTGATAAGGTCCCCTCTCAATTTTCTCTTCTCCGGGCCCCTAGTCATCTTTGTGGTCCTCCGCTGAACTCTCTCGAGAAGATCCCTGTCCCTCTTGAACTGAAGAGCCCAGAACTGGACACAGTACTCCAGATGTGGCCTCACCAGGGCAGAGTAGAGGGGGAGGAGAACCTCCCTCGACCTGCTGGCCACCCTCTTGTTAATGCATTCCAGCACACTGTTGGCCTTCTTGGCCCCAAGGGCACACTGCTGGCTCATGGCCAGCCTGCTGTCCACCAGCACACCCAGGTCCTTTTCCACAGAGCTCCTTTCCAGCAGGTCAGCCCCTAACCTGTACTGTTGCATGCGGTTATTCCTCCCCAAGTGAAGGACTCTGCACTTGCTCTTGTTGAACCTCATCAGGTTCCTTTCTGCCCACCTCTCCACCGTGTCCAGGTCTCATTGAATGGCAGCACAGCCTTCTGGTGTGTCAGCCATTCCTCCCAGCTTTGTATCATCAGCAAACTTGCTGAGGGTGGATACTATCCCTACATCCAGGTCATTGATGAAGATGTTAAACAAGACTGGACCCAGTACCAACCCCTGGGGAACACCACTAGTTACAGGCCTCCAACTAGATTCTGCACCGCTGATCACAACCTTCTGAGCTCTGCCAGTCAGCGGGTTCTCAATCCACCTCACCATCTACTCATCTATCCTATACCTTCTAAGCTTTGCTACAAGGATGTTGTGGGAGACAGTATCAAAAGCCTTGCTGAAATCAAGGTAGACAACATCCACTGCTTTCCCCTCACCTACCCAGCTGATGATCACATCATAGAAGGCTACCAGATTGGTCAAGCATGATTTCCCCTTAGTGAAACCATGTTGACTACTCCTGATAACCTTCTCTTCTTCTAATTGCTTAGAGATGGTGTGTGGGGGGGATGTTCAGAGTTACGGCATTTGTCTTCCAGCTGTCAGTTTGTTGGATCTAATCTCCCCAACTAATTTGATTATGAAATGGTTCAGACTTTTCAGAGCTGTTGTGTGTCTCATGTTGATCTAAAGTTATTTTAATTTTGGTAACCTTGGGGGAACAAAAAAATGTGTTGTTTAAACTGTGGAGGCCTTTAAAGGCTAACACTTTGGCTTGATATCTTCAGAGTACAGAGGTTCATTAGGTTTCTAAATGTGCCAAGGCTTAGATCCCACAACAAAACAAAATACATGGAAATACTTTGACCAAGATTAACATGCAAAAAAAATTTTGTCAATTTTTGCCTAGAAATCTAAACCATAGTTTAAGTTCTTGGTTTAGCTTTCTTTTCTACCAACAATATTCTAATTTTATTTTAAATAATATAAAAGGGAAATAAATGGTGAATGGCTTTATTTTCAGTGCTAGAACAGTGCAACAGTTATCCACATTCCTGGTGTTAAACTCAGGCACAATAAGATCTGCCAAGTTTTCAAATCAAACACTGCACTATCTGTGTTTTGAGCCAAGGATACTTGCTGTATTCCATGAAAGAAGTGTAGTCTGAGCTAGCTAACTCAGTTTGGAATACGTACTGAAATAAAGTGATCACTTTCATGGCATTGTTCATTCCTTCAGTACTTGCTTCCTTAACTTCAGTAAAGCCAGATGAGCAGCTTGGATTTTTCTCCCATCATAAATCTACCATTGCTGTAATTTTTGCACTGGTTTGTTAACTGCAAAGAAGAAAAGCCCATCAAGATATTCTCTTCAGAAGATTCCCTCCACAGTCAAAAGCAGTTGTAAGGGTTTTGCAACAGAGGCAGCAGGGCCTAATGCTGAAGACAGGTAACAATGGAAGAACCATACATTTCTGGAGTTCTCCAAGATTTAAATTTATTTCATAGGGAAATGAAGAGGGGAAATTCAGCTGAAAATCTCTGAAAGTCTTTAATTTCATAAATTAAAACTCTAGGGTGTTGCCTTTCTTTTTCTTCCTCTCTCTACATCCTTACCTGCTCTTGGATATCTAGCTTAAATGCATTTGATATCAGTTTGCCAGCACTACAGATTTTGAAATTATATATTTATAACAAAAAACAAGCACTCATCCATTTAGTTTCACAAATGAAACAATAAGAACGATTTTAATATAATTTGAATATGTGGGATAATTAAAATAAAAAAAAAAAAAAGGTAACTGTTGGTGTAACTTATCTACTCTTGTAATTCAATGTTAGGTAATTCTTACCTCTACTTTGTTTCATGTGTCATTTGCATGGTTTTCAAGCAGCTTCCTTTCCTACGCTAATTTGCAAAAAGTTGAGTAGTTTTTTCTGATCAATATTCTTGTTAGTGCCGATCTGCTCAATCTTTTAAAATGAAGTTTAATTAAGTGCTTATATTTGCATGTTTCCACAGAATGTGAAAAAATATCAGAAAAGCAAGTGGGCAAGGAAAGCAGCACATACTTATAGACTGATGATCTTTTGATGATGATAAACAACTTGGGTTGGAATTTTCAAATGTGCGTAGGGGAATCAGGCACCTAAATTTCAAGGGGAATACTTATCAAGGGGAATTATGGTTTGAAATTGAATTTCACGAACTTAAGAGACAGTAGTCAGATCTCCAACATCTAAATTGAAAGCTGTAAAATTTATCTGTACAGTGATTGCCTTTCCTGAGTCGTATTTGAACTCTGTTGGAACCTATGCTTCTGGCTTAATATTTCTCTAATTACCTACACAATTAACAAGGACTTGTATAGATATTTTTACTGAATGACTTTCTTTTATTGTGAAATTTAATGAACATTGACTGGTTTTATGTGATTTTTAGACACAATATAGAGCAGCTATACACAAGCTAGAGGTGCTATTACATATGAGATCAAGATACACAGTGTCTAGCTCAAATTAGTTTTCATTCTAAACTGCAAAAGTATTTGGAGTGTTGTGGCTTGGTGAAGTTTATTACGAAGTTTTCTCATTTATAGTGAGTGCTGGTGAACAAGAAGCTCAACGTGAGCTGGCAATGTACATTTGCAGCTCAAAAGGTCAACTGTATTTTGGGCTGCATCAAGAGAAGCGTGGCCAGCAGGTTGAGGGAGGTGATTTTTCCCCTATACTCTGCTCGCGTGAGACCTTACCTGGAGTACTGCATCCATTTCTGGGGCCCCCAACATAAGAAGGACATGGACCTATAGAAGTGAGTCCAGAGGAGGGCCACAAGGGATCCCATGATCAGAGGGGTGGAGCACCTCTCCTGTGAGGTCAGGCTGAGAGAGTTGGGGCTGTTCAGCCTGGAGAAGACTCCAGGGAGACCTTATAGTGGCCTTTCAGTAGCTGAAGGGGACCTACGGGAAGGCTGGGGAGGGGCTTTTTACAATGACAGGTAGTGATAGAACAAGGGAAAATGCTTATAAACTGGACAAGAGTAGATTTAGATTAGATATTAGGAAGAAATTCTTTCCTTTTGTGAGGGACTGCACTATGAATTTATGTCTCAAAGATTGTTTGGAAGGACAGTCACAAGATCACAGTGTCACGGAAACCCCCACTTGTGAAAACTTTCTGCCTGGGCATGCCCTTGCCCAAAGCATGCAACAGTTGCTGGGGGGCACAGAGTTGGAGATGTGCTGTTGCCACGGAAACCAGAGCTTTCAAAGGGGTATTTAAGAAGGACCTACACAGAAAAGTGTAGGGGGATAACTGCATGACTGCACCGCACCACACCATACCACCATTGGAGCAAACTGCATGCGTGACCACTCGCCACTGTGCCACTGAGGAACTAAGACTCCTAATCCCCAGGAAGCCGTGGGTCCATGGTGGTGACTATTTTTGCAGCCCTATCCTGACTGCTTGCTTAATTTCCATCTTTTGTTCCATCTTATCTTATCACTACTGCCTTTTATTGTTTTTTTTAGTTTTAGTTTTAGTTTTTACTTTTTTTGTAATAAAAGGTGTTCTGGGTGTACAGCATTTGACCTCATTTGTGTCTTAATCTCGCTCTTGGGATAGCATCAAAACCTTCCCCGACATCGGATCGGGATAACTCTGAGAGTGGTGAGACACTGGAACAAGTTTCCCAGAGAAGTTGTGCATGTCCCCTCTCTGGAAATGATCATGGCCAAGTTGGATGAGGCTTTGAGAAACCTGGTCTAGTGGAAAATGCTTATGGCAGTGGGGTTGGAACTAGATGATCTTTAAGATCCCTTCCAACTCATACCATTCTATGATTCTATGAGAGTGAAATAGTGATAAATATTGCAAATGTGAGTTAGTTTAACGACACCATACAGAGTGTTTGAAAGCCTAGCAAATGTAACAATCTTAGAAAGTCTATTGGATTGTACATGAAACAGTTGTAGTTGCCTGGAAGTTAGCAGACTTCTAGTATTTCATCCAGAGCCTTTGTGGAACAAAGACACTAAGGGAGAAAAATAACTTCTGCAGTGTGTATGCAAGACTGTGAAATATTTTCTTTGTTCTGAATTGATCAGAAAGATATAGAAGTATCTTGGCAGAGGAAGAACAGAAAATCACTAATCTGGTAAAGAAAAAAAAAAAAAATTTAAAAAATAAAAATCAAGAAACAACCCAGCTATTTCCAAGAACTCTCATTAATTGATGTGAAAAATTTCCTATTGATTTCACACAGCTGTCATCAAGGCACAACACTGGCTAACTGTCTTACCAGAGAATTCAAACACACAGGAAAAGAATGAAGATCCATAATAGTTTTACCTGTTCCTTAACACATTGGAAATACTGTTTCTCTTTTCCTTTGTTTTTTTGTTTTTTTTGGTTTTTTTTTAATAGCAAGTTGCTGCCTTTACCATGATGAGCAAGTAATTAATTAAATACAGGACCAGATCATCATCCAGCAACTGACTTTGCTCATTAAATTACTGGACCAGAGAAGGATCTGGTACATTGCTATTATGCACTGCTACTGTTTTATCTCTAGTTACTGTAATAAATAGATTGAGAGGATGTTTTTCCCTCTGTTGTATTACCCATATATTCAGTCCAGCTTTCGGTAGTTGAATAGATTAGGGAAAACAAGTATATAATGATGACCGAAGAGTATGTGTATTAAAGCATGTAAGTGAAAGTGCCTGACTTACACCTGGAGAAAATTAATCAACCAAAACCAATGCCAAGTAGGATATTATATGTTTGCAAAGTACATACTAAAAATGAAGTCAATGTTTTATTAGGAGGTTATGATTCAAATGTTTAGTTTGATCCCTTATTATCACTGCTCACATGAAATAGTTTTTTCCTTTCACTTAATCTCTTCTCCCTGAAGTCCATCTGATATTAGGCCATAATTCTGCCTCCTGATTGTATTCTAATGAATAATGAACAATTCTAATGAATTGTTTCATTTTAGGACTTGTGTTGGTGACTTTGCATGCTCCTTTGGCTAATGTGAGTTAATAGTCCAATACATTTTATGGTGTTTCACTGAACTCTACTTGTACAGCTAATGCTGCACAGTAGAAACTTTAGAGTTAAGTGAACATTGACAAAATATATGCATTATTTTTTATTATGTTTTTATATCTATGGAAACAAAACTTACACCAAGAACCTGAATGTGTCAAAATTTATAAGCAGAAAAATCTGACCTGAAAGAGGAGAGGAAATGTTGAGGGGATGAAAGAGGTCTGAGGAAAAGCCAGGAGATATAAGGGAAGGTGCAATGGTCATTGGGGGATGCAAGGGAGATAGAAGCGGACAAAAACAATTGCAGCAGGGAGGAGAAAGAGCAGTCTGGCTCCAGAACAGCAATGGTTCAAGGCTTTAGACAAAGAAAGGAAATTTAATGTTTGTGAGGTAGGTGAGAAGAGGAAGACAAGGAAGGGCAGGAGAAAAAGAATAGTTATATATGAAAATTGGGATATTTGTAATTGTGCAATTTATTACTATTATTTTAGTAGCACTATTCATAAAATAAGCTGACAAAACATGAGTTTCATTCTTGGACTGTATGTGAAGTACTATTGATATTACAATATGACAGAATAACAAAAAAGCGTGCACATTTGGTTGAAATTTCTTTCTCAGGAAAAAAGATGGTTACTCAATCCTCTAAAATTTAAAATACTCAAAATCATGTATTAAAATGAACTTAATATCATATGTCAAGTTAACAGTAGTGCTTACAGTTAACACTAACTGTGAAGTACTAAATTTTACATTGTACTGTGGTGCACTGCAGAAAGTTCAGTAAGCCCTAGTTTAAAATATTTGGTCTAACGATAGCAGAAAAAATCAAATTACAAAACCCTCAAATCACAAATTATAGAAAGGTTTACTCACAATATGTGTAAAATCCCAGATTTTCAACAGGATTTAGAATCATAAATTCCTCTGAAATAAAGGGGCATTAGCTGCATAACTTCTGTTGTTAATCTGTGCCTTTATAAATATTTAACTAAGCAAGACATTTGATGAAAAATTCAAGAAAAGGAACATGCTTACAGAAATAACAACCTAATCTCATTTTTTTATGAAAAAAGAATTTCATTCATCAAGGAAGTGAGTCACTTAGGATATTAACTAACAATAGCTTTTTGCAAGATTTTTGTTTAAGACCATGCTTCTTTCCTTTGCCTTTGCTGCTACTTACTTAACATTATGACCTTGTCTACCCACAGATACTACACCCATTAAATCCTGTTATTACAGTCTTTATTCAGCCTCATCAACTTCTCCAAATGGAGTTGAGAGAACAGGAGAGGGGACAAATATGATAGTAGATTTAATAGGGACAGATAGTGATTCACAGGGTTTCATAGATACCATTAAGATAACAAACAATGTATTCTTGATGAATAAATAAGGTTTTATAAAAGCCTTCCAGCTTGCTCCTGGTGATAGCTTTTAAAGTATCAAGAACTAAAGCACATATTTTCTTCAGTCAAGGTTGTACTGGGCAGTCAAGGGGACATTAATGTTCTAAGGGGCTCATTGAATTAATGTCATTCTTATTTTATACCCAGTGAATATATCTTTCTTGGCTCATGAAATCAGGATATATTATGATTTTTATGAACTTGTTCTATTTGCTACTGTTTACTGGATGTTTTTTTGTGACTCTGCTGACTCCAACAAACGTCAGTCATGATAGGATTGTATGGGCATAACTGAAAGAAAGTTGGTAAAAAAAGTCAAATACATTTGTTTTAGCTAAATGAACAAAAAAAATTTGTCCTTGTTGACACCTGAAATGTAATCCAGTTGCTTTTTAGCCAGTACAGTAACTCTGTTATACTTTTGTAATGCTCATATTCTTTAAACTAGGTACACCCACATCCCAGTTTGAATAGGTCTTTATAATCCCTCTTAGAGGAAAATTCAGAAAGATAAAGGCTGTGTGGGGATTCTATCATCTACATTCAAAATTTCCAGCTTATACTTACATCACTTCTGTGTTTAGATATCTTACCAATGAGTAGACTAAGGAACAGCCACACCATCTGCATATACATCCGATGTTGATGCTCTGACTTCTTTTCCACTGCATTCCCCTTCATCCTCTTTGTGTCATGACATCTCTCTCCTGACAATATTGTCTTTCTATTGACTATATAATCTTTTTCAATCTTCTCACTGATCTTAAAACAACACTTAGATTTGGGAGCTAATCTTAGCCCCCAAATTATTACAATAGGTTTAATGTAGAATTAAAGAAAAGGTTATAGTCTCAAATGTATCTGTGATTGAGTATGCACATGCCTTGCTAAATATGCTTGTGTAATAAAAGAACCCTTATGAATTCCTATATTTAATCTATTTTCCCCTATTTTTTTTCTATCTTTCTAGAATCAGACATTGGAGAGATTTCTTTTCTTTGCAGAGTCTGAGAGACATTATTACTCATAGCTGATACAATGCTTTAAAGTAACTTTTATTGCAATATAAACACTTGAAATATGCTGCTGGATATGAGGAATGATCTGGATGGCAATAGTTTATAGTGACAATGCAATCAATTGTAGGTATTAGTTTTTAGTATAGAAACAATTTATCAGTTTCTTTGTCAAAA
The DNA here is from genome assembly GCF_000700745.2 of Antrostomus carolinensis. NCBI lineage: Eukaryota > Metazoa > Chordata > Aves > Caprimulgiformes > Caprimulgidae > Antrostomus > Antrostomus carolinensis. The sequence goes on along the minus strand of NW_010290549.1, from coordinate 7,704 downwards.
TGAAGATTGACTTTTTCTCATCAGCAGGGCTAGCAATACTAAGTTCAGAGAATGAAATAATTTTGAAAGTGCCTGGTTTTGCTGTTTGTTTGGTTTTTATTTCTTCGTTTATTTCAACCTCTCTAAAGAATTCACTGTTACTTTGAAGAATTCTAGTTTGAGGCAGTGCTGAGTGAAAAGATGAATGCTAAATTACATTGTTAAGGAACTAATGTGCATGATCTACTTTAGCAATATTTATAATTGGGGACTGTAGCTGGTAGATGATATGCTAGATTGCAAACAGTGTCAGAAAGTAAAGGGCTCTTTCCATTAACCAACTAAAATTCTGGACTTCTGGTTCCTTCAGATGAAATTTTATTTGTAATAGAATACATGATTACGAAATATAAATTCATAGATGGTGGCTCTTTTGTATATGCTTGTCAAATGCATTAAGTAATCTTTTACAAGGTAAACTGTACAGCTGTGCCATTATGAGTCTGATTAATGTGCAAAGTTGTTAAGAGTGTGTTTGAAGGGATGAACTGATTCTATCAAGGGTCAAGTGAAATAAAATATGAAGAAGAAATATATTGCTTTTAAGAATCTTAATCCTTTCACCTCTTGCTAGCTGACTTTTTACTAGTTATTTTATTTATTTAGGCTTTTTATTTGTGTGGTTTTACACAATTAGGAATAATCAAAGACCAAATGCTAGAGCAAATGCTACAGGCAACTATAAAACACATTCTGCAGTGCCTCAAATTTAAGCACCTGCTCCTCCAGGGAAACTCAAATTACAATTAGGCGTTTAGCAACTTAATAACACTTTCTCAATGTTACATAAGAAGGATTTGGTGCATAAAACAGTGGTCTAAAAAGTCTGGATACTAACTGGGAAGTAGCTGTGATATGACCATTACCAAAGAGATGAGATGTGAATTCCTGCCCCTCTCTAGATTGCAAGCGCTTACACATCGCAAAACAGATACTTCTGTTCAATATCTCTGTCTTTCCTTTACAGTTCAGAGTTTTCTAAACTCTGTATGGATTTCTGTACACTTAAGCACGCTTTTCAAAAGAACTGGAAAGATCTTCCTCTGTTTAAGCTAATCCTACTAGCAACTCAATAGATTTATAGCCAGGACATTCTGAAAGGGAGAAGGGCACAATCTAGTTAACTCGGTATTGGTAGTGGACTTTTTTACCTAATATCTATCTTAACATTTCTAAATCTTAAAAAATTCCAATTAAAAGATTAGATTGAATTTTGGTAATTATTTTTTTGTAACTGAAGCTCTTTTCTAAAGTGAGTACTTCTGAAATGAACTCACATATCTGTGAAAGAGAGAGATAATAATTTCCACTGTCCTTGTCTCATTTGTGCTGCATTGAGAGACAGAGGACAGAGAAGGAATTAAGCAGCACCCAGCTTTGAAAGCCTCCTTATGGTTATGCCAGCATTTCTGGGCCAGGACACCTTTCCTGTCTACAGGTTTAAATGCATACCCTCTTTCTCTACTACAGCACTGTCGTAAGAAAAGACCCAGGTTATTGCTGTTTGTCAGCTACTCCCTCCTAGATTTGTTTCAATTCAAAGGAAATCAATTGTAGAGTATTTTTTTTCTGCCGGAGGAGATGCAAAATATTCCAGTACTTTGATCGTAATAATTGGAGAACAAAAATTGCAAGGATCACTGCAGGTAATCTCAAGGGAAACTGAATTGTTTCACAAGTCAAGCAGAATTCAGTGCTAATGTCAATATTAGAGTGTTTTATTTGTCATTCTCACTCTGCAGTAAAAACACTTCTCTAGAAGCTACTACAACCATTAAATTAGAATCATAGTCTCAGAGTAAATCTACCTCTGGATAAAATAGTTGTGAATGCCCTTTCTCCTGCTCCTTTTTGAAGTTTCTTCCAGTTCCTTTATCAGGATCTGACTACAAGAAGAATTTTGGTTCGGGTATAAAGTACATGTTTGTCTTTTTAAAGTAAGAATGAAGAGTAGTATTTCTTTTCTAATCTAAATTTCTAAAGTTTCCTGCCTTTATTACAATTAAAAATAAAATACAAACACAGAAATGCCCACAAATCCATTAGTAAAGAAGCACAATACCCATCATTGTGGAACAAAATAAACTGTAAATATAAAAAGGTAAATCTAAACAAATATAATACATAGTGGAAACTAGATTTTAAACTGGTAAACTTTTCCCTAAATATCATCTGCCCAATGGTAGGACAAGGGGCAATGGGTGTAAGCTGGAACACAGGAGGTTCCGCTTAAACTTGAGAAAAAACTTCTTTACGGTGAGGGTAACAGAGCACTGGAACAGGCTGCCCAGGGAGGTTGTGGAGTCTCCTTCTCTGGAGACATTCAAGACCTGCCTGGACGCCTTCCTGTGTAATTTCATTTAGGTTCCTGCTTTGGCAGGGGGATTGGACTAGATGATCTTTCGAGGTCCCTTCCAATCCCTAATATTCTGTGATTCTGTGATTCTGTGATTTTCTTAGCTCGGTTCAAAATAAACTCAACCACCAATGTCTCCTCCCACTTATTTATTTATTTATTTTCTCTGTATTGACTTAAGAAACTACAAGAATATCTCAGAGACAGTAGTTACATATGAGTGAAGGAGGGCTCCAATGGAAAGGCTGTAGTATTTTTGTTGCATATCAGAGCCTATAAAGACACAAGTGATCTGCGGAATCAAACCTTACAACTCGTATGGAGTTATAAAGCAGATATGTTTTATTTGCCAGCGGGCGACAGGGTGGATCGATCCATTAAGGCCCTGTGCACCCCACCCTTTTACAAAAGCATTATTTAAAGTACACACACATACATATTCATTAAATTTAGGATGGGTTAAGCTAATTAGTTCCAAGAAATTTTAACATAAATTCACTCCCTTCACTCCCATAAATTCACTCACATAAATTCGCGCTTGCATACTGCCTCCTTTTGGTGCTTATTAGCACCCTTGTAAACTGCTAGACAAAACAAAGCCAGCTTTCTTGCTTCAGACTTCAGGCGTTGCATACCAGTTCCTTCTTATCTTGCTCCAGACTGCTCGCATACCAGACACCGCAAGGCCTTTGGTGATAGTGTGGAATAGCTTGTTAGTTATTGTAAAAGTTTCCCCCTAACACAGACAAAACGACCAAATCTGAAAGTTTCCCACCTAACACAGAGACAAAATGAAGCTAAGCTTATTTTATAAAATCTAATAAATGAAGAAATCTAACTATATTTTATATGTTCGCATATCACCACAAGGGTGAATCTTTAAGGCTTTAGGTAACAAGCAAAAACAATAGATTTGTAAGTAAGCATCTGTTCATATCAGATATGAAAATAGTTCATATCAGAGCGTGAAATCTAGAACCATACTTTGTGGGCAGCCAAGCATCCAATGACAGAGAAAAGAGTTTCTACTGTATATTTTTATATTAGATCCCTGTTAAGGAAGGGCTACACATACACTGTGTAAAGGTTAGGTTAGTAACAGGTAAAATGAATGTCCAGTTTTTTCAAGGTTACTGAGAGCTTTGCAGTATTAAGCATCATGGCTCAAGACCAACAGACTTAGTAGACTGTCCAGAAATACCTGGGATGGCCATGTGGACAGGGACACCATATGGACCAGACACCACACTAGGACAATGCTCTGAGGTGATGAAACAGAGGAATATAGAATTTGTGGAAAAAAATATATTATGACTGTATTATGAGCTGTGAAACAAAGCATAGTAAGTAATAAACCTGTCTTACTTCAAGGTGTATGGTAAAACTTTATTTGAAAGTTGTTTCCCCTTGTGTTGATACTTACTGTTTGCCATTTTACCTAAAGGATCATCACACCATTTTGCTAGAAACCTTATAAATTTCTAATATATAAGGGAGACTTCCCTCTACAATCCTAGCCTTTGCACATGCTGAAGAAAAATCTAGTGTATAAATGAGATTAGCAGGAAGAGAAGGCAGAGAAGACAAGATAAAACAGAAAAAGCTGATGAGTATAATAAGACGCAGAAACCAAACACGTACTAGATAGCTTATCATTAATTTTTAGAGGAAAATAGCTAATAAATTTATTCTGAGTACAGGATGTTTGCTGATTTTTCTTACGTATACTTAGATGCATATATTTAAGATTTAACAAAGTAAAAACTAAGGTTTTTAAATTATTTAATAAAAATAGAAACATAAGTGTGCATTTTATAGTATATTTTGCTATATTTCCACGTAGCTGTGATCTGTTTTACACATATTCCTGTGTTTAGTTTCATAATTTTTCATCTCCTTGAGAATTTGCCAACCAAATTCCTATACTTTACAATTAAAAATTGCCCTAGGGTCCTACCAATAAATGAAGTGTAGTTGTTATTCTTTTGTGCAATATTAAACTATTATTTGCTTGACAGCTACCTTATCAGTTGTGTATCCCTGTGAAAAATCTGTATGTTTTTGTGAAGTTCAGAGGTGAGAAACCTCTGTTAAAATCTTCAAGAATACTACCACTAAGAAAGAAAAAAAAAAAAAAAAAAAAAGATAAAAGAGGAAACCCTCGTCCAGGCCTTTGTGTTCTGGAATGGAGTGTATGCTGCAATGCATTATTAGATTGCACTTCTGCATTGCATGTGTTTAATGTACTTCAAAAGTACAATTAGGTGTATTTGAATGATAATGTCACTTAAATTGGGAATAAACTTCTTAACACCAATGTAGTCTTAAGAAGCAGGCATTCTTTATATTACAGCGCTGGATGCACAGGGGATTGTTCCACCTAATATGAATACCGACTCTTCCCTCTACAAAAGCTTTATACTATCAAAACATGTATATTCATTTATTTTCCAAGAAATTAGTAACATATTCTTTACATTTCCAAGTACTTATTAATATCTGTAAATGTATTTTTTGCATGTGTACTGGTCATTTTCAGGGTCATCTGATGGTTGTTGAAACTTTTGTAATTGTGCCCTTTAGTTGAACTTTTCTTCTGCACATGCTTAGTTCATCTTTTGGCCTGTTTACTACACTTCTGTATACACAAAAATGGCTTATTCTAGCATCACTACCTTATCTGCCCTATTGCTAGGACTCAGTGCCTCAAATCGACTACAAACTTGACTAGGCCTAGCAGATATATAACTATATTTCAGTGTCACATTGTTTAAGCAGACGGGTATGTTCCCTTGGAATAGTATCAATAATGAACAGGATAAAAATCAGAGATTTTTCCAGTCAACAAAAAAGATTTGAAACTGTCCATAGCTTTCGTATTGATTTAGAATGACAGCAATTCACACTTTGCATGATCCAAATAATAAATTTTAGTTAAATATATTTTACCACAAGGATTACACTCAAAGCACAGTTGTTTCTCACTGTGACCCATAGCCTCCCAGCACGTCAGTGGTAACTGTAAATACTGCTTGTCTGCCATCAGGTTTGTCAGACAAATAATTGTTCTGAAGCAGGTGTGGTGAGTGTTGCATTGCATTGAAATGATCAGCTGCAGTAATGAAAATGGAGATAAACTGGAGAATATACATCCTGAACACAAAACATGTTTTTCATTTCATGAAGTTAAATTTAATGTGACAGACCTTCAGCTTATTTAACAAAGTTAAAATAACTGTATGTAAGATGGAATCACTTGGAATATGTTTTCATTTTGAGCTATTTTAATTTTTTCTGGGGTGAATTAAAAAAACAAACAAAAAAACCACAAAAAAAACCAAACCCACAGAAAATGCCTCCTCAGGGCCTGTCTAATTTTCCATTCTCTTTTAGTAGCTTGTTACTAAAAGTTACATAACAGGGTTTTTTACACTCAAAATCTTCTAATGCTAAAAGAATGATAAACTTAATTGTTGCCTTCAAGGACTGCTGTTCAGTTTGAGAATCTGGACATAAGCTTTCAAATAAGGCAAAACAGATAAACAAACTTATGATTTTTACCTTTGTTTTCACCATCACTCTGCTTTTGATCTCCTGGGCTGAAATCTATTGATAAAAGAACAAAAAAATATTGCCACAGTACTGGCTAGGGTATTACTAACAAGGACATAGGAAATCTTCATAGGGCTGGTTTAAGACGACATTAGGAACACTACAGGCTGTGAAATATAGGCTGATAAAACTACAGGACAATAAAAGCCTGAACTGCGACATTTTTATAAATAGTTACTACACTTTATTTTTTTAACTGAGTACTGTGCATGGAAAGCATCAATTTTTAGCTTAGATAATATATAGAGTAGAACAGATTGTCTCTTTTTTAAACTATTGTACATTGTTTACCGGGTTGGAAATCTAAACTTTTTTTGCTTGGCCCATAAGGGAGTGAGGTCTCTAGGTTTTAAAATTTTTGGCACCTTTATGGTATTTTGCTTTTTTAAAGGACATGCAGCTGGAAAATTTCTCTCTTAAAATGACAAAATCTAGCTTTTAGTGATGTGAGAGAAAAGCCTAGATAGCAAAACATATAATAGTTCTTTCTGACTGTGCAATAAATATTTTATAATCACAACTATAAAACATTTATTTCATTTTAAAATCACTAAAAGACTGCAATCATATTACATCCAAGATGAAGAATTAGCTAGTAATGTCTCTCTGACCCAAACAGAGCTTAAGTTATAGATATTTGTTTTCTTGCTAGCATTTCCACAGTGCATGTGTTGGCTATGTGTTAGAACAGGGCTCAGCATTGCTTTTAGGTCCATGTGGCATGTCAGCATGTACACTGAGATAAATTCCTTTCTCACCCAAGATTTTATAAGTGTTTTCAGGGTTTTCAGTGACTTTTTCATTGCTGAAATGAGCATATTCTCTTTGTTTCAGAAGCAACTTTCTCTGTTTCTCTTTCACAAATATAAGTTCTTACAATACAAGGGAACAATACAAGGGAACTGTTGCAAGTTGATTAAGGAAAAAAAGTTTAAATAAAATATGATTACACAATAAGTATACTTTTTCCTACAGACAGCTGCATAAGCTCACCTTCCAAAATTCTGTGGAAGTGTATAAGAATATTACAGATAGTACAGGTAGGTAGTATATATTAACACTGTCTAGTGCAGGGGTCCTCAAACTACGGCCCGCAGGCCGAATACGGCCCCCCAGGGTCCTCAATCCCGTCAGCTGGTATTTACAGAACTCCCCCCCCTCCCAACCCAAGCAGCCGCCCGGACTGGGCTGGAACCAGCACCTCGTCCTCGACCTGCCCCCCTGCGGCGGGCGAGAGGCCGAATGAAACATCTGAAATCTCCAATCGGATCCAAACTAACTGATGAACACCTGCATCACTTGCTACCAACTAGCAGTGACAAATATGGAACCTAACATTGACCATCTCATTAGCCAAAAGCAGGCCCACAGTTCATATTGAAATATTATTTGTTTTTGTTGATTACAATTGTTCTTCATTTTAAATATTTCATTTTTTCCTGTTTTTTGTGCACTACTACAAATAAAATATGTGCAGTGTGCATAGGAGTTCGTTCATTTTTTCCAAACTATAGTCCGGCGCCCGACAGTGGCTGAGGGACAGTGACCTGGACCACTGTTTAAAAAGTTTGAGGACCCCTGGTCTAGTGCTTTCTAAGACTATTTTACTGATCTGATCCCTGTATTCAGAATCATTTTTATCTTCTCTCCATTAAATTAAGAGACCTTTGTAGGAAGATTCCCCAAAATATTCACGG